>NC_052672.1:11164597-11473579 GCF_016802725.1 Solenopsis invicta | reverse complement strand
TTTTTCATAATTTATTAGATTTTAGAGTCTCTCTCTCTCTCTCTCTCTCTCTCTTTCTTTCTTTTTCTTATAAGATGCGACAATTAAAAAATGCAGCTTCATACAAGTAAATTTGCTATGAAATCTTATTACTTGCTGTTTCAGCCGAAGAAACTGAAGAATGTACCATACATGAAGTACGTGTTGATCCATGTAGAGAAGCCGACGAAAGAAAGCCCTGTACTTTAAAGAGAGGTCACAATGCAAGCATAAGTTTCGACTACACTCCCCGTAAGTATATTTAAAGCAGCATATATATTTTAGTAACGAAGATATATCGCAGAAACAGGGTAGATATTTTCAAACTCTGTACAAAAATGGTCGTACTTTTTATGACTACGCTTATATATTTTGTATTTAGTTTAATATTTATGTAAGAGACTGGCAAAGTGTAATATAACAAATAATAATCGCAAAAAAAATTATTGTAAATCCTATTGACGTGTTTTTAGCAAAACATGAAACATAATAATTTTTGAAATAGTACTGCCAGTAAAAAATACCAATACAATAATTCTAATATAAATTATCTCCCTCGCGATAAGACGTATAAAAGAATCAATAGCAAACTCCAATACAATAGCGAACTTAATAAAATAAATTGTATTAAAGCTAAAAAATCATTTATATAAAATAAATGAAAAATGTTCTTGGTTTATATTTTTATTTTAATTCTTAAATCGAAGGGCGTTTTTTACTTTTTAAAACAGCATATCAGTCTTAGAACCGATTACACGTATATTAACTTTATATATTTTATTTCAGAGTTTAGTGGTTCATTATCCAGCAGGGTATACTGGGCTTCTGAGATCGTGGATTTGCCATTCTTGGGCATGCCGCTCGATGCATGCCCATCCACAGTTTGCCCAGCCGCTCCTGGTCAAAGGCAATCATTCATAACAACAATACCTATGTCTAAAAAATTCCCTGCGGTAAGTGATGCTTCGATCTCATTTCAATTCCATCGTAATAAACTTTTTTACAAGTTTGTTGATATCTTGTATTTGTAACTTTTTACGAAATTTCTGGCAAAATAATAAGGTGTTAAGCGATGTAAAGACATGAAGCTTAAATCTAATTCAAAATGTAGAAAAAAATTTATAATGAATAAGCATTTTTGATATGAAGCAAGCAAATTTATCTTAAATTATTGTTTAAAGATTATTTTCTCATCTTTTATTGCAGCGAACGTATGATCTCAAATGGAAGCTGTGGAATGAACAGAATCAAATGTGCTGTTTCATGTTCCCAATTAAATTGGTAAAATGAAATTATTGTTCTTAAATCTTCAATGTATCATCCTTTTTAATGATTATAATTCGATAATTAATAATTTAAGAAAATAAATATATTCATATCAATAGCGCTGTCTTCCATTGTGTACCTGTCTTTATGTCAAATATGGTGAATATTTGTCAGACGATAATTGAACAGCTTTATAAAAATATATTATTAAAGTACCTAAGTCGAAAAACACTCACTTAACTTATTTTTTTTATAAACTCTATTTATAGAAATATTGAGATAAACTAAATACGAATAAAATGTTTATTTTAATCACTTATAAAAATAAAATCTTCCATATACAACATTTGTAAATAAACAAAAAAATTTTTTTTAACTCTGACGTTAAGCCTTATTAAATGCTTGTCTAGAAGACCCCAATAAAAAAATAAATTGAAAATAACAATGGAACTAAACATTATTTTTGAAATCGCTTTTAAAATAATTATTAATCATAAAAACGAAATTTTTCAGGAAAATTGTCATTAATTTTGTCTGTAATTGATTTTTTAACGTTTAGAAATTCTTAGCAAATTGAATGCAATTTCAGTTTTACAAATAGTAGTAGCATTGAAGAATAAGTTTGAATTTACTTAGATATATAAAATTATTATTTCCATATCATTGAATATATACATATCTTATACGTTTTAAAAATAGAATATTTAGTAATTTTTTTTTCTAAATAACAAATAATCTATTACAATATACTATTTCGAGAACCTATAAAATTATATAATTTATTAAAAAATAAGAGAAGATTTGCACTTCTCATAATTCATTATAATTATTTTATATAAGTTAATTTGTATAAATTGATTACGTAAATAACATCTTCATGAAATAATACCGTTGGCAATCTCAGTAAAGCTGTTATAATAGGTGAATATGCATGGAACAAAATAGAATAGTAGAGGAGAAGGTGGTGTTACCCTTCATTTACATTTCATTTGTACAATAACTTTATTAATAATCAATATTTTAAATTGAAAACTTAATGATTACGTTTATTAATGTGTTGTTTAATTTTGTAGACTTAAAACTATTAAATATTATTTAGAATATTATTTATAAAAATGTGACCACACTGTTTAATAGATCGAGCAGAAACAGTCTCCTTTTCCACAAAAAATAGATTTAAAACATTGATTTTATTTATAAAAACACAAAGTTTAGTTATAAAATTATACATATATTTATTCAAAATACCGAAAAAAATATTGCAGAATATATGCAAATGTATGTGCATACACGTAACTCTTCCGTATATAGACTGCAGTATTGAACATCTATAATACGCGTAATGCAAACTAGAAATTAACAATAGTACTACAATCGATTTATTATCTTTATCGAATAACTATTTCTATATAAAAACTTTGAAAAAGAGGCATGTATTAGACTTGTTGAGGTGTCAGCACGCTTAAAAGATGGCATTAGAAAATTCTATGCTTATTAATTGTCAATACATTTATTAGTTATTTAATTATTAATGAAACATATAAATAATATACTAAGTAATAATAATATATATAATATGCTAAATTCAAAAATGCTAATATCAAATCTTTTTTAATTTGGAAAATAGATAACTTTACAAAATATTAAGATAAACAGAACTTTAGTAACTTTCAAAATATTTGGCATACTTAATTCAAACTGTGTACAACAGAATAAACAACAAAAGTATTTTAAAATGCACATTCGTGCGACAATACACTCAAGTTTAAAAAAGAAAAGGGAAGAAGTACGTATAATGAAACCTTAATTAAGCCATTATATCTACAAGGGCCATAAAATACTACCTTCTCATTCATCTTCATTCTGCGTAATTAAAAGTAAATCTACTTCTATGTCAGCTAGAGGATTTGCTTTCTGAATGTTTCATGCGGAATACATCCCTATCCGAAATGTCATCAGTGAAGTCTATATACATAAATTGATCGCACGTGTTTTAATTTTGTAATTTCCGAAGTAAGATCTATCTACGTGAATCTGTTAAAGATTTATAACCATTACGAAAAATTAATAATGTATTTTAACGACCTTTCTGTTCAAGAGAAATTGCTAAGAATATATTTAAGGAAATATCTCCGAAATGTCAAATGATGCGATACACATTTATTTTATTTATATATTAATTCCTTGGGTACAGGTTTATTTGAAAAAATTCTTGCGTTCTTTGTTTTGTCCTAATTTGAATAACGAATTAGACTCGTCATCCGTAAGTTAGGCAAAAACAAGTGCATGACCGAGTCTCAGTCATCAAATGTACCCAAGGGGTTAATAAAAATTTTTGTCATATATAATATACAACAATTTTTTCCAAATATGTTTTTATTTCATTTTAATTGTGACTTTCTGATCTGTTTATAATTCAATTGCATTTAAAATACGGTGACGCGAAACGGTTTAGTTGATATTTCCATTCATCTACCGGCAATAATGAAAGTTGCAGAGTATTTTGTTAGCAGAAGAGTTAATACTGCGACCGTATAATTCGGTCTGTATGCAAAACATCCTTGGACAGACATAATGCGAGAGTCGACACAATGCACGGACGTTCGTTCAGTTCACACACGGTGACATACCGTGCGACGCAAAGGCCCACAATGTGGCGCGGCCTCAGATGTCCAATCAAAGACGAGACCGCTAGAAAAATAATTGGCCACAATTGTTAAATTGTGCATTTCCTGATAAAAGTGGCCGGAAGACGGTCTCGCCGACGATTCTGTCGAAATTTACAATACGCGCCGAGCGACGACGTGTGAGCTCGTGTGAGCCGCGATCCCTTTAGATCGCTTTAGACTCACAATTGCATTGATTCTTTTTGTTTTTGACAAGAAAAGGGAAAGAAAAGGAATGTAGGTCGTTCGCCGGGCGCATAATCGATAACATTATTTTTCACTTGGCCGTCAATTAAATTTTATCGACCGAACGATTCTTGTAATTTCAGTTTATACGTTCCATTAGACAATTGTCCATTTAATCGCTTCTCGTGTTTACAAATTTATTCGCCGAGAGTGAATTAATCTGTTCCATTTATCTTCATACTCTTACATCTACCCGCGGCGCCTGCGATAATTATATTCGTGGCTTGTACAGGGCTTGCTGAACTAAAGGGTATAGTAAGCACAGCTGGACGAGAGACTGACCGTGTTAGATTAGATTAACGTCAAGACGTGGGGATTGATGTTTTAATTTCACTCATTGTTTGATTACAAAATGGTATATTCCAGTAAACACTGATTGAAGTAAAAATTTTGAAAGCCACTAAAGTTCTATTTATCTTGATATTTTGTCCATTTTCTAGATTAAAAAAGATTTTAAATTAGCTTTTTTATAATAATTTAACATATTATTGTTGATTAATATTATCTGTATGCTATATTAATAATTAAAAAATTAAATTTATTGACAATTTTTTCAAAATAACTATTTCTATCACGCAAAACGCACAAATAAGCACGTTATCAAAAATATTACTTTTTCAAATCTAGTTTGTCTCCATTAAAATTTCGGGAAAGTTGCTAAATACGTGCCAGTCTCCAAAAGCATACCTATTCAATATTTTACATTTTTACTTCATATAACCAACATTTAGTGACAAAAATGAAAAGTAAATAAGAAATAAGTAAGATAAACAAAAATTTGACAGGTTTCATTTTGTTTTGTGCATGCTAACAGCACTTTAGAAAATCAGATGCATCTGATGTAAATTTTTCGTCAATTTATATAGCTGATAATAACGTAATCGTGCAATTTTATTTTGAGTCAATGATACATTATTATAATCCATCTGCTTATAATGTTAAAGTAACAAAAAATCTCATCAATTATTAACGCAAGAGTGTTACGCAACATATCTCTTCAATGAAACACATTGTTATCCTACTTTCGCGAATCCGCTCGTCGAGACGTTTCCGCCGTCAGAACTCGACGATTGCAGCTGACGATTAGCGCGGTGATTATAACCGTCAGAGGCGCGCGTAGTTTCCGATAATTAAAATCTTATTGCGCGAAGGAGGGACTTCCGATCCTTATTACAATCGATCAAGGATAACCGTAAGCGAAATAATTATTGTTCGGAGCGCCGATTACCGGCGCGGCCCGAGGTCAGGGGCCATAATAACAGAACACTTGGCTCGATCCGTACGGCATACGTTGTAACACTTAATGCGCAATTATTCAATTGGAGGCGGTTGATTCACGTAGGAACCGGTCGCGGCAAAAAGTTCAGAAAATATGTCGCGTAAATCACACGAATTTTCGCCGGTCTTGCGACAGCAGCTCGGTCGCGCTGAATTTGTCACACCGATGATGAATTTTAATAGTAATATATGATGCGATATATATACATATATATAAAGAGATAGAGAGAGGAAGATAGTTTAAAACACTTTAATACCATTTTAACTTTCAATAGCAATTCTCGAAAACGGTTGCTATTTCGATATTTCTGTTAACAAGCATCAATTCTAGGCGAAACTGCAAATGCTTTGCAACGTCCCATTAATTCTAGTATGTCCCCTCTACAAAGCGGCTTTGAAAGCCGCTTAACATCATGCACCTATTGAAATTTATCGGTATTAAGTAAATCCAGGAGTAGTTTTACCTGCAATGTCATTTATTAAATACAAAATTTAACAAAACACGTGATATAATAATTATTATTATATTAATAATAATACAAATATTAAAATGGAAATATAATATTAATAATACAATAATAATAGAAACATTTGTAGAGAACTAATTGACTGTACAATACTCAATATGTTGTGAAAGAGGAAGAAGTGAAAATAGAGACACACGTAGCACCAGCTAAGCTTAATATGTCCACCATTCTTAATATATTAATCAGAGCAAATTTTGCTGGAAGTACAGTCGCACATAATCAGATCATTTTATAAACAATGCATTAATGATACATATATTATCGCTTAATAACTCTACGTCTACAATCCGTGTATTCTCGACTGAGAGTACAGAGAATACATCTTTTATTCAAGTATCAAAGTGGCGTGTCTTCTCGGTCCTGTGACCCGCGATCACAAGTAGCGATTATCGTTGCGTTGTCGTCGTCGCGACAAGGGAACAGGTATCGATTCTTTGGTATCGACATAACGCGGCGCATGCTGCCATGCGACCGAAATTTCGGATAATGAAAATATGAAGCGACCAATAATATATCGGGAAAAAAAATGCATTTTACACTATTATTAGATGTATCTAATTGTTCCGTATCAATTATCTGTATTTATCTCAAGGAAAAGCGAGACTTGTTAAATTAATGCGAAATATCCAGCAATAAGAAAAAAAAATTTTTTTCTTGTCCCGCTGTTTTCACGTTTTACAAATTTCATTTACATACGTACGATGTCCGAGAGTTCGCGGAAGATAGCAGCGTCCCTTCCCAGAATTAGCTGGCTCTTGCAATGCAATAATTGTAGATATCGATATTCGAAAACGTGCGGTGTTATCGAAAAAAGAAAACAAAAATATTGTAAAATATATATTGAAATATGTATAATGGAAAAAATCTCGGCCATACCACTTACACGATGTCCGTACGTCTCTTTGGCAAACATACTTGTGTGAGATTCGTTGTTCCCAATGTGCGCGGCTCTTCTCGGGTCTAATCGTCGATTTTATCAGCGCCACGAATAACCGCGCACGGAGCGTGCCGTAACGTCGGCTTTCAACCCGCACGTATAATCTAAATCTACATAGTAATCTCATTATTTAACGAACGATACGAGAGAGAGGTCAAGATCCTCGTGGATCATCTTTGTATCTCCGCTCTCCTTTTCTTGTGCAACACAAGAACGATAGGTCGCCTAGCACCACCGATAATATCGATAGTATGTCATATTTACATTTTGATTGGTCCCCTCAGTAAACTTGTGTCAAATTTGCAATTTATTTTATCTAAAAATTATCTAAAAATATTATATAATTATATGTCCGAGCCTTTACTTCTTCTTGGTGCTCATTCGTTATTATCTTTTCGATAATGCAACAGAACAGTTTATAAATAACATTGAGTTTATAACCTAAAGTTCATAATATCGACGTTTCTTTTTTCAAGTTTTTATTTCAATCTCAAGCATAACTTCGATCGTAAGCCAATTATTTCGCAATATTCGGAGAAACGCATTATCGATTTACGATAACGAGGAAATGCGAAATATTCTAGGAATGATTACGATAATATCTGGGTCATATAAATATATCCGAAACAAATACGTTCGAAAGTAGCTGAGAAGCGATCAATATGTAGCGCATTTTTGGAAAATTTATAAATACCGTTTATGATGTAACAATAAACAATACAACGTTTGTAAAGCATGCTTTTCATTTCGATTTTTGTATTCACAGCGTTTTTTATATCGAGTTTTCATTTATTTAAACGCCGCAAATTTGCCTCCAGAAATTAATTTTTCAAAATTTTATAATTATTACCGTACAAAAGCGCTTCTACGTTAATTTATTACTTTATGAATTGTCTACGTATTGCCGGATCTCTTTGCCTCTTGGGATTAGTAATGTGCAGCGGTGAACTCGCGACAGACCAAATCTGTCGACCTAAAGACGTAGCAAAACAATTTCAACGTTTTGGTGAGAGCAGCTTTCAAACAGCTATCGATTGAAACGGGTAAAAGAGCTGTCGCTCAAACAGACCGTTTTCGAGCTGGAGAGTTCGTTTGCGAGAAACGCCTCGAGGAACGTCTTAACGCGTTCATCGGTCGACGGCACAAAACGAATATTCCCCGTTAGACCTTCGTTCTTCATTTTCCTCTTTGTCCGCATTTTATCCACGGATTCCCTCTGCTTGCGTCGCGAAACGTTTTTGCGCGCCGTCCGGAGAACTTATACTACGTAAATCGGATCTTTGCACACCGAGATCCTTGCTTCCTGTAGGATCCTCAGCCTCGGACCCAGGGGAACCCCCATTTTCTGCAGTCTTTCCTCGCTGAGATAAGGCAACTCCACCATCCCGACCTTCTCTTTCTCAAAAGCAGCCGCGTATTTCTAGAATTACAATTGTCATTAAAGACAGAAATTTCGATCAAGGAATATAGTAGTGTGCAAGGGTGCCTTCAGCTAAAACATTTATAATTCAGAAAGATGCGTCGATATTTCTGTCTGAGAAAAAACGATTTCAGATTGATCGAGGAATCTGTTCGTCGCTCATCTTCGCAAAACCGCGCATAGCAAACGATGGCACATACCTCATACCCAAGTTCCCTCAGGAACAGTCTGATGAGAGGTGGCTCCGTGCCGAAGAACTTGGTCAGTTTCTTCACTCTCGAGGGATTCGAAAGCGCCGGCAATTCCGAATCCTTGATCAGGGGCTGTGACTGCGACCTCACCATCGCCATGTTCGTTTGCGTTCTGAGGGTCGCAATCTCGCACTTTATGCTCTCCATTTCCTGCGAAAACCTGATAGTAGTAGAATCTTTGGAAATTCCAGCTCGTTTCGTGCCGTAACTGTTGTTAACCGGGTTCACTCACCTGAATCATCAGATGCTGGGTCCTCATCTCCGAGCTCAGGTGAGCCACTGATCTTGCCAATGTCACCACGTGCGACTCCAGTCGCTGAAAACGCTTGTTGATGCTCTAAACAATCAGAATACGTTTCACAGTGATTTTCTAATAATTATTATTTTGAAGGTTAACGATGTTCTTTCCTTACAAAAAATAACGACAAGAAACATCGACAATAAATGCGTTCCAAATTTGAAATTTCTCGGTCGGATCGGATGTAACGTGAGAAAATAAATATTAATAAAAATTATTAGATTAAATATTAAAAATTAACGTCAAACATGTGCGTATGAAAATGAACTTTATTTACCTTAATATCTTTGGCTTTCTTCATCCTGTCATCAATTACGTGGGATCTACGTTTGTCGTGATGCCTCGTGACAGGCCTCGACGACACAGAGGACGTCGGCAACGACGAAACCGAACCATAACTAGTGAGTCCCCTTGCCTTCCGCCTCTTTTTCACACTCCCGCCGAGTAATTTAAGTACCTGCGACAATTTTTTCGCATGCAAATTGAAATAAATTTAATTACGTTAGTGCCATCCTGAGTACTTTTTAGCGTACAATGTTCCCGTTAACTTCAGCATATAATGCCATTTCTAAATGCCACGACTAGAGAAAGCGATGTCTATTATTTTTTAATTTGCATGTAAGATAAATGTTAAGTACTGCGTCTTGCCTTTATATTTTTCTATTTAAAAAATAATAAATAAAGTAAAAGGAATGTTTTTATTAGTCTTAATTTTTTTAACAGATTTAGTATTTTTATAGAATATAGAAAGCACTCCATCTTCTCTTTTTAATTTGTATGTTTGATTTTGTATGTATTTTCTTATTTTCTTAAAGAAAAAGGGAATAATAAAAAGAGGAACGAATGGTTCTTTTAAATAATATAAAAATATTTTCTAAAAATAAAATTTTAAAAATACGTAATAAATAATATCGTACTCACTTCGCTATACATATTTTCTAATCCCTCCAATTGTTTTCTGATTGTCCTTGCATCGGTGGTACTGAGATCGGAGTCACTTCTATCTAACATGGAATCCAAATCAAGTCCTGTCGTGGTAGACGTTAAATCGGCGGCTTCTACTCCGAAAACTGAAAGAATACGTTAATACAAAGCTATTAGATTTAAAAAGTTAACATTCAATAAAATTATTTATTACTTATTTTAGAATTATATAAGTTTAATCATTAAAAATTTAATGCTATTTGCAATAGTTAATTCTAATCTTGGTATAATTATCATTACTTTTTATATAAAAGTAACAGGTGTCATATTAGTCATTTATAAAAAGTAAATATATAATAAGATTAATATTTAAAACGAAAATTTGTATTAAGAAACGAATGTTATGATACAGTGTGTAAGAGAACTCACGATGAGAAAACTTTTTCGCAGCTTCCTTCTTGGATGTCGAAGCGCCACGATGTTTTGTGCTGCTCGAGAAACCTCTCTTTTCCATAGCCTTGCCATAATCGCTGTAATTTGGTTTCGATCCATACGGTAAACTAAATCGAAGATATTTTTATTAATACTATAAGAGTACTCGAACTTGAAGCGACAGTAAAATGTTATACAAAAGACTAAAATTCGTTTGCAACCGAAGATTATTTTATAAAAGTAATTCATTAAAAATATGTGAGATTATTCTTTTAAGAATTTAATTAAAGATTGAAGTATCGTCGAATCAATATCCTGCATCCGAGTCTCGCGTGACTAACAATTTAAGAGTTGCAACGGAGAAAGGCGTTTATTTTTAATACCGCAGAGGCCACTTTTCGATCAGACATCGATATCGGAATTTCGATACGCGAGGAAGGCAACAGAATCGGAAGTGACTCGAGCCGGTGACCGGAAGTAACACCGGTTGCATGAAGAAGAGGGACCTGTTTGAAGTTACCTCGTTGAGTATCGATTTCTCGGCGTACGTGGGCTGTCATGGGGTGACAACGGCGGTAGAGGCGGTGTTACCGAGGATACACTTTCGGACAGGGTCGAGTGCGCCATCGCGGGAACGTCCCTGGGCTCCAAAATACTCCTCAACTCCGACTCCACTATGTCCACCCATTCGGAATCTTGTACTGTGAAAGAGGAACAAGGAGACATGAATCACACAGACTCTGAGCGATCGATACTTCCGAATTTTTCGGAAGAAAAATAAAAGTGACTAAATAATTGCTTGAATATAAAAAAAGATATAACAGAGATAAATAATTATTTTTCAAACATGATTTAAATAATTATGATAATCATACTTTTTTTACAATATTATGTAAATTGATATGGACAAAGGGATTTATTACAAAATTTCTTCTAAAGAATACAGTGATACATAATTTTTATATTTTTTTAAATAAAATAATATATAATAGAAACTTTATTCTTTTCAAAGCGTGCAGTTATATTTTTTATTAATATCTTTTTAACATTAAACACAATAAATAAATATTAACGAACTTCTTCCAGCAAATGTGAGAAATAAGATAATATATTTTTACAACAAAGAAAAAATAAAAAATCCATAATTTGGTCAATTAACGATAAAAAATTGTTAATATATATTTTTATTATTACTTTTATTGGAGAAAGTTTAAAACTAATTATATAACAATCGATTTGCTCTTTTGTAGGAAACAGCTGACGCTGCAAAAACTAATCGAAAAGCATATGTGTTTGTAGTAAGACGACTACAAACAAAAAGTTCAAGGTAAAATCGGAAAGTCGATGCTTACCTTGCGCCAAAGTTTGATCATCGGGCGGCGGGCGTCTTCCGCTCGAATAGACTGCGGAGCCCCTTCCGGAATCGACATTCGAAGAACTCTGGCCGGCCTTGTCGTAATCCGAGCCTGAGCCCTGATTCTGGATCTTCAGTCGGCCGATACCCTGCTCCAGATCGTCTTTCCTATCTGATTTCACGATGGGCTCCTTTCCGCTATATTGTCCACCTTCGAGCCTTTTCGATGGCTCGCCGATCATTTTCGTGGCCAGGCCGACCCTTAAGCCGTCCGCGTCGTCCTTTGGTGGCTTGGAGTTGAAATGACCCTCCTGCTCCGCTCTCTTCTGCAACTCTTCGATCCTCTTCTGCACGGAGTTTCCCTCCGTCAAATCCTGACCTCCCTCTTGACTCGACGATGCCTGCTCCTGTTCCCTCTTCGAGGTCCGTGTCTCGTCTCTCCGAATGCCGAAGCTAGTTTCCGGACGGTACTCCTCGTTTCTTTGTAATCCGTTTCTTCCGAGCTCACATTGACTTCGATCTTCCACAGTGATCTCGTATCTAAAATGCATAGTATTTCTTAGAGAGATTTCTTTCTCAAGTTTTTCCAATCCCAAATAGTATACACACTTCATCCTACTTTAAGTTTCTTTTATATATCACATTATAATTACAGTTATATTATTGTTAATTATATTTATTAATTTTGTAAAAATCTTTACAGTATGACAGTTCTCTTCTCTTACCTCTCCTTATCCAGCGGATCTACCGTCAGGTTCTTCATATTCTCTGCGGGATTCTTCGAAATCTCGGCATTTCGCTCGTCCTCGTAACATAGTTGCGGCTGCGAAGCCGCCTTCTCGATACCCTTCGCAGAGTTTCGCCTCTGAAACTCCGTTTCCTGATTGCCCTCGGTCTTCATGTACACTTGGGGAACGCCGTAACGAGGTCTTCCTTGAGCGTAATGATAGTAGACCCCCTCTTGACCCGATACCCGGAGCTCCTGCCCTTGTCTCGACGTGCTCGGAAGATCGATCTGCGACCTGGACATCGCCTGTCGCGCCTGCTGATACTGCTGATAAGACACGCTGTTGGGGAAGTACGACTGCTGCACGTTTCGCGCGCTCGCGTTCTGCGAGCCCTGCTGGCCGGCCATTTGCTGCTGGTGCATCTGCTGGATCAACTGCTGACGCTGCTGCATGTTCTGGGCGTGCTGCTGCGCGAATCGCGGACTCTGGTGATGATTTTGATTCTGATGAAGCAACTGCTGAGAGCTCTGGAAGCTCGGGCTCGTCGGCGGCATCGCGTTGCCCACTTGATGCTGCTGCACGGATAAACCGTGCGGTTTTTGCAATTGCGTGCCTTGTCCCTGAACCAATCAACCGGCTCGTTAACAATGGACTATCGTTAAGTCGGGAATGCCTATCTGCTTTTTCTACGACCGTTAACGTATTGGAAATCTACTTCAGTATCTACTTTAAGCTTTAATTTAAAGCTCCTTTAGAGACGCGGCGTATCGACACGACAAATCTTCTCAGAGTTCAATAACAACCTTCTTTTTTTACAAATCGAAAATGTTTTATTCATTATCCTGTTACTAAACTGATCGACCGGAAGGTCGACAATAAGTTATTGTTAAATGGATCGTTTGCGCGTCTATTTCCCAACAAACAATTATTATTTTAATATTCATTGTGAATACTTTATACATGAGAAAACGTTTACTTGTCGTTACTTTTTATAATGAGACTCTTCCGCGCATCTTTTCTATTTCTTAATTCAACCACTATACGGCGATAGTATATACCAACAACGATCGTCTTTATTGCATGGATCGCGTTATTAAAAAGGAGTAATCCCATACAATTTTCAGCGCGGTTATGTAAATTTTACAGACTTCTTTCTCGAAGCTTTCCCATCGCGCGTGTACGCAACAGCATAGAAAGCTGTTGAGATGCATCATTACGAATAATATACTGCGCACTGTTCGCCGGTGATTTAGCGCTCCGTAGCGCCGTGTTACACGCGTTCGCTATCATTAGACCAACCGTTATTTAACGAACTAAAATGTTGGCGCGCGGCTAGGCAAGTATCAATCATGCTACAAACGGAACATTCCTGCGAGCCGTGTCACGCTACGTTACATCGTGTTATCATTCGAATATCACATTATGCCGTTTAATGTTTGCCGGTGCGTAGTTGCTTTTGTATGGGACACGATAGGTTGGATGACTACGTTGTTACTTTATTCGAATTTATATGAAGGAGATGCCACGAGAAGACAGGTGACAAGTTATGAGACACTTATTTTTTCATCCGCCTGCGAGTCCCCGTTTCCTGCGCGTATAACGAATATCCGCTCTCGTAAGAATACCGATATTATGCACCACTGCGAAATATATAATCTACGTATCTGCCTATCTTTATCAGAAAGTACAATTTAACAAATTTGTGTTAAGGAAAAGTTTAAGTGAAATAAATTTTACTTTTCTAAATAGGACTTTAAGAGAACGGAGGAAAAAGAGAAAACCATTTCTTATTTCAAGAATAATATTGCACCTTTGGAAGAAGAGCGTCACATCTTAAAAGAGAAGAAACAATGTGAAAAGGTTTTGTTAAATCAATAAATTCGAATTAATAAATACAATAAATTTTGTTCCATGCCGTCACAATATTAATTTTATATAATTAAAAAGCAAAATAAAAAAAATATTTTTATTTATAATTTTAAAAACTTTGCTTCGTTACGCTCTTCTTAAAGTATAAAGCTCTCGAAAGCCAAATTGATATACTCCACTTTTAATAAATTTCTTAATTTTAGTACTAATACATACAATTAATTCTTTTTCTCTCTCTTTCTCTTTTATAAATTCATCAACTTCTCTATTTTGCGGAATTTATTACTCTGAAAGATTTTCGGAAGACATGAACGCGGGAAACGTTAACGTCAAATTTTCTCATCATTTATTTAGCAGCGATTTTTAGCGAAGCTGTATATCGACGTGAACATTTCTCATCATGCGAGATGTACCTGTGCCTGCGTGGGATTTTGATGGATTCCCTGATGTATTTGCTGTCCGGTCATACCGCCCGGTGTCGGAACCATGTACTCCCTCGTAACATTTTGCACCTGCTGCGCACCTGTCGTGGTTTGGCCGAAAGCAGGAACTTGGGTTTGATGAACTGTTTGAATTCCTCCTGGCGGTGTGTGGTGGGTCACATGTAGCTGAGCGCTCTGTCCTGGTAAATTCGGCTGAATGGTCGCGGTCGGCTGCAGTTGGCCTGGTAAAGGTACATTCTGCTGGTTGCTTTGATAGCCGTACGAGTGGCCGTACTGACCTGAACAACGAAAGAAAAAATATTCTATATTATTTCTCTTTGTTACACAAAGAAGATTAATCCGGATTAATCGTATACTTGTGACATACATAGAAAGAGAAATCATTATTTTTCTCCGTTAAATACATTATTATCTCTTTATTATCTTGTTATATTTCTGATTAAAATTACATGTTAAAAATGTATCGTTCGCTACGTGGAAGACTCGAAGGGTACTTCAATACCCACTGAAGAATTGAAGTGCAACTAGAACGTTGCATCATAAACGTACATGCTCGTTCTGAACGCCATTAGGGATGCTAAAATGAATGAATATGCAATGCGCACTACTGAAGTTAATTAAAAGGAAAGTTTCTCCACCATTTATGTGCCAACTACATTGAAGTACACGTTTCGTGAACAAATCGTTATTAGGGTCATAGAAATTACGAAGAGCTAAAATGCTAAAAGGGCATGGAAATTGCAGGGGACATTACAAACTTTTCACAAAGGAAATCGTCGAAAATAGTCAAATGAGCCGCATGAAATATTGTAGCCGATTTCACCGATTTTCTTCAACATACATATGCATATATTTTTCAAGTACTCGCTGTGACTCGGCAAACGTAACTTTTTCTCGTGCCAACGTGTCCGTTTTCTTCTCTCTCATAAAAGATTATAACGTTATATATTTTTTAAAATGTACTATACTTACTGAAATGTAAAATACTTTAACTATATACTTTCAAATTATTCCTACATATTATTCGATGGTTAAGAAGTGGTAAATTATTGATTTTACATACGCGTTCGTAGAAATTTCACGTTCGTCTATCGACCGCTAATCTCGATTTGAACGAAGGATTACGCGGAGAGATATTACTCGTGTATTAAAGCGTGTAGATCGCGAAATAATGGCAACGATATTGCGCGTGCGAGGATCTCGTCTCCGTGCGATGTGAATTTACGGGTTTGCACAACGAGCGAGTGCGAATAACACACGTCGCGCAAAAAAGGAAGAAAGTCCCACGTCGCGTGCATGTTGCGAGCGACAAGTTGCGAGTAAACGGCGAGGTGAGCTCGCTTATTAAATAAAAATCAGAGATATATATAATCCAATAAATTTACATCAGTCATCAGCTGTGACAGGTAATGTCATGTTGAACGTCGCGATTTGAAGATTACGAATGAAATTCGCTTGCCATTTTTAATTACATTATAATTACAAATAAAAGTATTCAATGTGTGTGTGTGTGTGTGTGTGTGTAAACACAATTAATTTATTAATTATTTAATAATTAATATTATATTTATATACACATTTTACGAATTTATTGTAATTAATTATTTTAACTCTCGGCTGTAAGATAATTGATTGCCACTTTGTTTAGACGAGTTCATTAATAATAGAAGATACTTTTTCAACAAGAAGCAACCTAAGCTATTAATTTTTTTACAATTAAGTATAAAGTTCGTGCATTTTTCAGGAGCAAAAAGACCCACCGCACGCAGGCTACCCTACACGCTTGCACAGGTCGCTTGATATTTATAAAACATGCAACTCCGCCATTTAACGTTTCGCTCAACAGGCTCTTACCTTAAATTAATTCATCAACATTTATGAGCTAATTAACGGCACCTCGCTGAGCATCGCGTCTTAACGCACCTAATTGCCCTTACCAGCATCTCGCTCGGTCGCGTCCAACTTACCGTAAGCATTCTTCGAATATTGTTGCACATTAACCGACGGCTCCTGCGCTCGAGGTTTCCCGTAAATCCCTTCCTTCTTCCTGGCCTCGTCATCGTCGATGCTCCTGCTCGACTTTCGCAGCTCCTCCGTGACGTTGTTCAGGCTGGCTTCCGGTTCCGGCTCGACGTCCTTGCGACTCGGCCCGAAGCGGCTCGAGATCATGTCCTTAATCGTGTGATAAGTTCTGGAGAGTGACTTGGTTTTTTCCTCGTCGATCTTCGACGTCCTCGGCACCGCTCCGCTAGATCTGAATGCAACAGCAGGAACACAATAGGAAGAAATTTAATATCTCGAGAGTAATTACGATACGCGCCACGGATACGATAGTGTTGCACACACTTATTAATATCGTTAACAATCGGGAAGTGATATAAACGCGAGATAAACGCGAAATTGAAAGAGAAAAGATGACATTTGAGATCAAACAACGAGCGCTCGGGTCTCTTTCACTCCCGTCTTTACAGAAGGATCGTAATTCACGTGAGCATGAAATAAGTATGAAGTAATTACGAGTAGGCGTCCTGTGACTGATAGTTCCTCGCTTGGCCGTCCTGTCTTACTTCCTGCATTTGAGTTCCCTGAAAAAGAAAAAAAAAGAGGTGCATTCGCCTGGTGAGCACACATCGTTAATGATCGGCACACGCTGTTAATAAAATATCCTCTATAAGCGTGTAAATTACGGGGCGTGTAACGTCCTATGTAAATCCGCTAACTCCGCAACGGCGGTTTCGTTAGATGCGTCCAATTAAGCCGTCAAACGAGGAGCGCGTAATTACGCATCGGCAGCATCAAAAACGGATAGCGGTAGCGGTAGCGCGCGCGTTTCGCGGAGTCGGCGCTCGCCCAACTTACGCATCAACGAAACTTGCCTTTCAAAAATAAATAAATAAATAAATAAATAACACCTAAATATGAAGGGAGATAAAATCTAATTAAAATTGAATAAGTTTGGCGTTGTTAACGAGTTGACGATTAAATTATTCGTCACGCACGGACGTACATTAATTTGTGTTGGGAGGAAAGTTGTTTACGTAGTTTGCACGTCAAAAAGCAATGGGGAAAATACATTAAGCTTTCATGGTAGGCAAAAGCGACCATAAGCTTTATGGTGTTCACGGGGAATCACACTAAATATGTCGCGTCGCGTTAAAAACGCATCAGTGCTAACAGATTTTTATTCTTTAAATTTATATCCAAATTTTTTTTCAACTGCAGTTATAAAAATAATAACTGTATTGATTTTTTTTCTTATTGACTTGGAATCTATTTTTATACTAGATATCCAAATAATTGTTTTTGGAATATTTTCTAGTTATAAACGTAATAATTGTTATATTTCCGCTAAAAACATTAAAAATAAATCAGATACAGCCGACAAATTTTTATTCTTCATATTTATATTCTTATTGAAGTTTTAACAAGTTTTAAAAATATTAACTATTTTTATTATATTGATTTATAGTTCTTTTCTACACTTGATATCAATTCAAATTGTGTTCAGAATATTTTAAAAACTTTAAACGTTAATAGTTGCTAAAAAATCGTTAGACACACAATAATTATTCATTTAATATTACGAAATTCTTAAGAAGTGACAATCTATCATTCAGATCGTTACTGTGAATAAATTGGAAAATATCGTCTTTCTCTTATTTCTGCGTCACAGGAAAATGAGCAATAAGGAGCGCCAGACGAGACATGACACTTTAATTTTGTGTACGGCTCGTCAGAAACGGTTCCCTTCGAGAAGCAATTCATGCACGAAGCGTGCATGACTTACGACACAAGTAGTGTCGCAAAGTCGTCCAACTTCCAGTGAGGGGAAGGACCCATCTAAAGTTTGTTCCTAAAAACGTGCTTGCACCCTGAGAATCGTTTAATAAAAGCTGCAACTCCGGTGAAATAAGCCCTCGCGATTTTAACGATCGTAGTTCGGGAACAGCTGCCGCGAAATTATGCAAAAGTCAAACTATCCTTGGTACATAATTTCACAGACAAGCAAGAAGTCAACCGTTACGTTGCGACCGTAGGAGGGATTCATAGTTCAAACGGATGTCGTCGGGACGCAATTTGCGGGATTTATCTTCCCTCGCAAAGAGGACGCCAAACGAATAATGTTTCGGTAAACCGCACGCCCTTGCAGCAAAAGAATCATTAAATTGAAAGTTCTATAACGATGTGCTATTCGTCAAGACAAACCAAAGGGAAAACTAAAGAATAAACGCAGAGTGTTATTGATGTTTCTGCACAATAGCGATTGTTTTGTTTATTATTAATTATAGAAACAATCACATTTCAAGTAATTTTAATATTGTATTAGTAATTAAGATAGATGATAAAAATGTTACAATCTAAAACAAGATAAAAAAAGAAATGTTATTATTATTGTAAGATCCTTAAAAAATATCTTTGTTTTAATCATGTATCTCGTGTCCAATTAATTTTTCATCTTTTTAAAATGGTTCAAAGAAATTTCTAAAAATTAATGAACGTACTTTCATGTTTTCAGATTAAATATCTGTCCTTCTTCTTGAAAAAAAATGAAATAAAATATAATTTAAATATCTGAATTTTTGAAAAATTTCTAGGAATAGAAATTGATCAGGCACGGGATACCTACACTAAAAGAAAAAATTTTTAAAGTTTAATAAATATTTATTTGAATAGTAGTAATAAAATATTTACTTACGACACATAAATATTTGCTCTCTAAGAAAAATGATGAAACTTAAATTAAATTATTGATTCTTGTACTGAATATATTTATTTTTAGTACAAGAATCAATAATTTAGAATATATGAATATTTTATTTGCACTATTCGAATAAACATTTATTAAAATTTAATAACTCTTCCCTCAGTGTATGATTACATTTTAAAAATTAATGTTTTTATTCAATAATAACTGTTTTGTTTATTATTAATTACAGAGAGTCAATCATTCGAGAAGAACAAGCAATTCCTCATCCTTAATATTTTATCAGTAGTAGTCTTAAAAATAATGAGGAAGTATGCTTTTAGTTTTTTTTTCATATAATATATAAGAATATTCTATCAGGTTCCGATCGTTCATCTTCTTTTGTCTCCTTCAGTACGAAGAGACGCCTTCTCTTATGTAAAAGGCGTTCAAAGACATCATCGGGGAACCGTGATTTTTCGAGAGGAGTAGCGCGCCATATACGAAAAAAAAAGATAGAGTAAAGATAAAGAATAAAGATAATAAAAATGTTCCACTCTTGTTGAAGCAGACTTTATCAAAACAGGAAAGTATAAAAAAGATAGTATACAATGTTAAATCAGCTAAAATATATCTTGCTTAATTTTTTGAACTGTACATGGCATTAACTATACGAGAGAGTTTATATTTACGTGTCATCAAGAAATCAACAATCTTAATTAGTCACCATAAACCGTGTGGACTATAAATATTTGCTATCATATTGACGCTCTCGGTCTCCGTCTCTCTGAAGCAGCATCGTTAAATTAATGTGGTAAACTCGTGTCGCAACACGGGAGATTATGAATATAGTGACGCGACGCGACACGGGATATGATACAATTCGATATAACGACGACGATGGTCGTAAAATAAAGTAATATGTTATCGACCTTCCAGGATCGAATACGATTCCCTTCGAAGGAGGACATCATCGGCTAACGGCCACGCTTGATCGGCGCGGCCGGCGGCCACGGCGTGCGCGTTGCCCCGGCCGCACGGGGAATTTCAAAGTTAACGCACTGAATCCTACGGTTCTCGGGAAGAGAAATGCGTCTGGAATAACAACGGCCGCATAGGGCCCCGCGGACACGCATTGCGCATACGGAGAAGGCTCTCTGACTTATGGCCACGCTGATACCGTGCCGGGATTACACTACCGTGCGAGAGATAAAAACCGAATTTTTTTCGTATACGGCGCGCTACGCCTCTCGAAAAATCACGGTTCCCCGATGATGTCTTTGAACGCCTTTTACATAAGAGAAGGCGCCTCTTCGTATAAACTGAAGGAGACAAAAGAAGATGAACGATCGGAACCTGATCGAATATTCTTATATATTATATGAAAAAAAAACTAAAAGCATACTTCCTCATTATTTTTAAATCTGAGCGCATTATCACACGAATAATGTACACTCGAGTGTTTTTCTTGTTACTTAACATTTATTTGGCTATGCACATTTTGAATTATGCAGGGTTATTTAATAGCATAACATTAATTGTTAATGTGAACGTACACTTCGCGAGAAAAAAATTTGTTGAAAATATAAAGTATTTAGTCCGTTTCATTCAACTAGACATAGGGTTGATTCAACATTGGGTTGTTTAGTTGTACAAAAAGGTGTAGTCTTTTTATGTCAATCATTAATAATTTTTAATCAAAGAATTAACTAAACCAACTCGATATTTAGTTGAACGCATCGGACTAGATATTTTGGTTTTTCAACCAATTTTTTTTCTTAATGTAGAATTGAGATAATACCAACTGTCTATTCATTATCGTCTTCCGTATTGTAAGAACAAATGGCAATTGGCAATCTAAAATTTTCTCTCTTCCAATTTCGTTGAAAGAAATTGCGATGCAAAGTGTATGCGTAGAAATGTAACTTTTCAGGAAAACTGTTCTTCGGAAAAATAGAAAGAAAAAATATATAAAGAGAGAAAACACGGGAAATAATGTTGCATTCTGTATTTTCTACCTACGCGCGCGCTCTTTTTCGATCGAACTTTTCATAGCATTTCCACATTGAAGGAGGAACTTTCACGGCGAAACTGTAGCTCCGAAGCAGAGACCGGCCGCCGTACATGACGTTAAAAAGAGAAAACAAGGCTGAAAGCTGCTGCACGTGGGTTCCACAAAAGTAGGGAAAAATTTACTTATGCGGAATCGCCGAAGTTAGCAACACTCGGAGTTTCCGGGAGCGCTGGAAATAGGTTTACGAGCTACGTGTGTGTCTATGGCGTGGCGTTGCCTCCTGCCCGACACGGCGAACATACACGTTCAGCACTGATTAAGTGTCGTCTCGCACGATGATGTGTATTATGTAAAGTAGGTTTAAGTAATTCGAAAGGCAACGAAAGTTGGCCATTCCGCACGCTGGAGCGTATCGAGCGCGTCGGGCTGCGTGCGAAATCGCGGAAAGACGATCCCTTCGCGCTCACCTGATGTTTGTATCGTAATCTAGTCGAATATTCTTTTCGAGTTTTTACCAAATTCAACGGCGACATTGATCTGCAAGATGATAGATGATATTTTAAGAAAGTAAAGAAAAGATAACTTAATGAAGAGATTCCCGAAGACAGTTCTGTGGAAGCTCGTTTGCACCAAGGTAGCTTAACTCTTTAAACTCAGTTTAACTTACTTCTGATCTTTCTCTAGTTCTTAGAATGAATTAAACTGAGTTTAAAGTTAAGTTACACAGTGATGCAAACGGGTAGATGTAAATGTAGTGAGAAAATTTGCCGTTTAACATTGAGAAAAATGTTTTGGCTGCACTAACAAGAAATACATCAGGATTTCACCATATGGTTCTTTAATCATCTTTTTTTTAGTAGTGCAAAATCGATTAGCAATAAATATGGTATACACATTCATGTACATTTTTGTGTGACTGGAAAAAAATTAATATACATACATCGTTATATCTAAAATTGACGTTTCATCTTTCAAATTCTATACTTTCAATAAGCAAAATTCGTGTATTGTAGAAAAATCGTTGTGTGCCACATTTAATTCACATTATTTCTTTTTAGTACCACACAAAAAAATAAAGTCTTAAAAAAATACATAAATGTTTTAATATAAAAATATTTTATGCTTTGTGTAGTGCCAAGAATAAATAATCTTCGATTAAGAATAAATTATTCTTAAAACAAAGCGAAAAGATACTAATTAAAAACAAATTTTACTTTATGAAGAATAGAATTGCGCCGGTTTAACATTAAATGTGCTTGTATTAAGATTATTTTTTCTTTAATGCGGGCGGGTCTGCTGCGACGGATTCATTACACATTTCATTCATGTTGTTTATGGATAAGCAGATCTGTCGTGGCAGATCTGCCTGTGTGTACAGGCAACCGGCGCTTCTTTATCGCTGTGACAAAGTCGGCCGTCTGTTAATTATGAACATAGATTAAATAGGACGAGCTGAACATTTTACTTATCTTTGAACGTTTGAATCACATTTTGAAGACATGCTCTGTGAATATATTTTACTTACGGAACTATTTCACTTCCTCACTTATTTTATAATCACTGACAGTCTGTTCGAAAATGGGTTTGGTTATTTATTAGTCAAAATAATGCAGGTGGCAGAAGTGAAAATTACTGGCGTTGCGTTTCGTTTCTTCCACCAGTAAAACCAGTAGACGATCTTAAATAGTCCGAAACGTTAGAAAGATTTTCAGGTTTAAAATTGCGGATACCTCAACGTTACCGCAAGCTTATATTAACATTGCAGAAATCTTTTGTAACTTCCGTACAGTATTACAATGTTTCAATGTAAGATTTATACAATGTTTCTCTAATCATTCTTGCTTAAAAAGTATAAGAAACCGGATAAGAAATAATAGAAACATATAGAAATTTAATAAAAATCTTAAATAATTTTATCTAAATCTAAAGATTTTTATCAAATTTTTATATGTTTCTATCATTTCTTATTCGACTGTTTAAGCAGGGTTTCAATACTGGGTTATGATTCTAACCTTCACTTTTTATAACAAATGTTATCCTGCAAATAAGTTACGAAAGTTTGTAACACGGTGCGATGCAAGATCTCCCTAAAAGTTGCTACGGTAGTCTCGCGCAGCGAGAGAGACTCCACTCACCGAAGGCGCGTGTGCACGCCGCTGCCGTCTTTGTTAAAGCCCCACTCGGGTCGTTGACCGCACGCGGCCCCGGCAGACAGGCACACGTGCTTGCCGTCTGGATTGCCTCCCCACTCTTCGCGGCTGACGGAGAGTGGGGAGGCGGCCCAGACGGCAAGCACGTGTGCCTGTCTGCCGGGCCGTATGCGGTCAACGACCCGAGTGGGGCTTTAACAAAGACGGCAGCAGCGTGCACACGCATCTTAGGTGAGTCTCTCTCGCTGCGCGAGTCTCCCGTAACAACTTTTAACTCATTTATAGGATTGGTAATTAAAAATTAAAAGTTAAATAATAAAATTAATAACTTTTAACTTAACGTAGTCACTTTTAAATGATTTAATTTTTAACTTTAACTAATTATTTTTGGAACACATAAACTTTAATTTATTAAATTTTTACCAAAGTTAAAAATTTATTTGTAAAGAGTTATAAAAGAAGAAATTTCAAAAGAAGCAAAAACAAAGAAATTTTGATATAGAAATAAAAATTTATTTAATAAAATATTATTTTTATTCTGTCTTTCAGAAAAAATCACATATAATAATAGACAAATAAATATTATAAAACGTTGGATATAAAAAAGAAAAGATAAAATAATGAAAAATGAAAGGAGAAGGAAGAAAGGAGTTTTTAAATACGGAAAAAAAGATGAAGATAAAGAGATGAAAGAAAAAAAAGAAGGGAAAAAGTTTAAAATAAAACAATCCATATTTTGATAATATTAATCATTAATGTAACATTTGTTATAAAAAGTGAAAGTTAGTATCATAACTCACAATCAGCGTTGAAAGATTAAAGAAACATTGCATAAACTTTACATTAAAACAATTACAAAAAATTGTAATATTGCATGGAAGTTACAAAAAATTTTTGCAATGTTATTACAAGCTTGCGATAACGTCGAAATGTCCGCAATTTTAAACCTGAAAATGTGTTTGTTAGATTTAACAGTTAGATTTAAAAGTATCTGATTTGGTATTTTTCTGGAATCTACGAGATTTCCAATTAATGAAAATCAGATCTTATTCCTTTTGGAAAATCAACGGAAAATTTACTTAAGTTTTTCGCTAAGCAAGTTATGGTCCTATTCTCGAATACAATCCATGCAACGACGCAGTAACGATACCGAACTGTCGTTAAGAGTTACAGACGACACTAGACTATACAGTATAATATAGTCAACGATAAAGTTGACTATTGTTAATCACAAAATGGGTAGCAATATCCAGGGAGAGAGAGCACCTATGTTTACTGCGTCATTGGCACACGCAGTGCACGCGAGCATCATCGCCGTTTCAGAATTGACCGCCCGAAGCATTCCATAATCGAGCATCGTCGTCATAGGATCAATGAGACCGCGGCCAACGACTACCCGAGGACCGATAACTGCACAGTTTATCTCGCGCGCAATCTCGTAAACAGAAGAGGCCGATTCGCAGCGCACTTACGGCGTAACAGTTAAGGTCGCCTTGTTTTTGTATCGTACACGAGAATGTCATACCACGGAGCAATGTCGTCTCTCTTTCTCATGGTACGTCGTTAACGCAAATCTCATCCGATGGTGATCATGCAGGATGTAATTTACTGCGGCAGTACGAAGTCGTTTCGTCCCTAACTATAGTAACGAATCCTAATTTCAAGATAACAAATAAAAAAATGTGACTTTCGAGCCAATTAAACAAACTAACTTTGCTGTTATGTTACGCTGATATTAATAGAAAAATGTAATTCACCGTAAAAAAAATTCTCGAAAAACCATCTTGCATAGTTTTTTCTTAATAAATGTGATATAAACTGAGAAAAAAGTTGTTAAATTGATTACATTTTTCAACTCTATTATGTTTCTTTATTTTAAATACTTATGCATTTAATTAATTCAAATACATAAAATACTTAAACTTTAGTTTAAGCATTTAAATATTCAATTCTTAAATACACAAATACTTGAACTGAAGAAAATTAATCAAGTTGAAATATTTAGTCAAGTAAACAATTTTTTTTCTCAGTGTAATAATTGCAAAAGTACAATGTATATTAAAACATTAATAAAATAGAAAAAGTAAGAAAATAAATAAAATAACTTTGAAGATGAAAAAAGCAACAAAATCAGATAATCGACGGATTAATAAGATTTATAAAAAATGCACGAAGAACACATTTATATTGTCTTTTTTGATCACATACCAATTTCTACCCATCCCATAAGATATCAATATATGGAACCGGAAAAGGGATCGCCTTTCCCGTGTATTTCCGACGCCTACTGACACTTACGTAGGTGGCACGTGTGCGTAACATCGTATACACGTGGCGCCCGATTAATCCAGGGATTTCGTAATGATCGTGAAACAATAGAGCCGGCCTCAAAGTAGGACGAAAACTTCGTCAATCCGACTACCGTCAGAAGTTTATCCACTTCGGTGAACTTAACGATCCATTAGGTTATTAAACTTGCCCTTGTAAAGAGGAACGTATATCTCGCTTAAACATTAAATAATAAGGGAACGCGCAGCTTTGCGTGAAATACGAGGAAGGAAGAGAGTGCACTGACAATAAGTGATCCAACTCTTTTTACGCTAGCAGCTATTGTCCGAAAGAAAAGACACGAGGAAATCAGTGCGGTTTATCCACTCCGTGAGTTATCGTGGAGGATCGCACTTACCTCCTGAACCCAGGCCTGTTGCTTGATCGGCGCATCCGGCGCGATGGCGACTCTTCCGGCGGTCCTCTGTTTGTACTCGTGAAGAATGGGGATCTTGGAATTTTTGTCTCCCGACGACAGGATCAACTCGCGTTCTATCTGCAATCAGGAAGAGATTATCATTTAAAATAGTTATATCTCTTTCTGCAAACGACGTTATTCAAGAAAAATTCACTTAATATTATAAATAAGTTGCTTGTGCTCTCAGCGAAGATTCCCAAATAGCTAATTAATATGAATTAATTGATAGTATCAAAAGATTCGGCATAAATTAAATGTAATTTAAATGTATAATGTAATCGTTAATACTAATGGCTGATCTTTCTCATCAATCGTGTTAACTCCGATCGCTTTCAAGAATATTTTGGCTATACAATAAAGCTGAAAGTTATCGAAATTTAAAAACTGAAGGCTTCTCTAGATTTATACTTTTTTTTTAATTAACAATAAAAAAAATTTGGTAGCGAATGTTCGAATTTTGGCCCTGAAATTAGCTGCGAAAAAGAAAACAATAAAAAATTTGATTTCTAACGGCTTTTGCAGCAAAAATTACTATATTTTGCTACAGTTCTAAATAAATAACTTTTAAACGAGCAAGTGGATCTAAGTGAATTTTTAATAAATATTACAAATTAATAATTTGATATCTTAGGGAAAATAATGTACGATTATTTATTAGTTTTATTAGTATATGTAAAAAATTTAATTAAACTGATAATGCTACTCGCGATTTTACATAATGTTTTGAGATATAAAACCCAAATACATCTCTAATTTATGATTTTTCATGTCACCATTTTTTGAGTGTGCATTTTTTATATCAAAATTGCTTTCAATTAAGAATCTGGCATATTAACAAGGTAAATTATAATTTAATGTATTGAAGAAAAACTATCGTTATTTATTAATAATAATATGCTCAGTTCAAATACATAAATGACCCCACGCTCTGTTTCTTTCAACAATTTTCATTTTTAACGTTTATAGCCTAATTTCCGATTAAAAATGAATCTCGGAATCTCTTCAAATTGCTTTTGCGAGGATAATTGACGCGTTAAAGCAAATTAATCTGCTGGCGAGCGTCTTTTCTTAGCTCGCGCGCAGCCGAGCGCGCCCTGAGAGGCGCGCTGTAAATGCACCTAGGTAAACAGAGCAAAAACAAACGGACGATATTGGAGCCCGCCGCGCAGACAACCGTCGACGCCGCCGCGCGCCGCCGCCGAGGGATTTTCCGTGCGGCTTTCTCGGCTGCGTCCACGCCAAGCGGAGCATCCGTGTCGAAGCGAGTTCGCACGCACGCACGCACGGCGCACGATACGCATGATACGCAAAGTGCGTGCGCGGCCGCGCTGCGCAGCGCGGCGTGGCGCAATGACGCGACGTGTGCGTTCGTTGCGTGCGCGTAACAACGCGCTAAGTGTCACTGAACTAAACTGGCTGCAACATCGGCCGGGCATCGCCACAGCAACGGCCGGGCATCGCGCTCGGAAGAAAGCAAGCGTGATGAAACGAGCTACTGCCGCGGAAAATAAATGCACGCGGATAGGTAAGCCCCGTGCATAATCACGCTTGCGGATACATAACTACCGCTCGCGTACGTGCACGTACGAGAGCCCGTGCGCGGTCTCGTCGCGTCGACGAGATTTACTTCCCCCGAGACTCTCTCGACTGCCTCGTTCGCTGATCGCGTCGGGAAACGCAAAAAGACTCCCCTCGTAAAGGGCCGTGATTTTGCCGTATGAGAGATAAGCACAGAATTAGGCTGTTAATCCGGTTAATAGTCACCTCATCTTTTTTTTTTATAAACGATTACATAGGTGATTTTTACACCCTAGTTAAAAGTCATTGTTATTTATTAGCTACATATTGTACATTATTGATTGCTTTATGATTTATTAATATCTATGGGCATGTATATAGATTTAATCAATATTTTCTCAAAACAGTAAGGAGAAATCAAGAAAATATTAAATAAACGGAAGAAGCACGTTAAGCAACTTATTATGATAACATTTATATTAAAAAATGATTAAATCAGTTATTAAAACTTTTATATTGCAAGTTTTCATCGAAATCGTTTATTTTGAGGTTTGTGAAAAAAATGTATTATTAAGAAAAAACGAAATATATAATATCCATTTTATAGTAGCTTAAAATAAAGCTAAGTATCGGTAGCTTAAAATAAAGCTAAGTATCGGTATCATATAAAGTTATTTATTTTGTATTTGCTTTTACAGAATTATTAAAACGGTTTTTATTACATTTGTTTATTGCGTTATATAAATACAAAAATTATTTCAATAAAACTAAAACTTTTTAATAAAAATAAAAATAGACATGGAAGAAACATGATATCAACGTTTTGTGTTGTACAACGATATTAATAGCTAAATATTTTTTAATCCAAGCTCCATTTAAATTCATATTACTACTTAGAATTTACAATACAAACTTTCACCATACTTGATTTTATACGTGTAATGTAAACGATTACCTGGAGAGAGAGAATATTTTTTACACTCCACTATTAACAAATCGATACTACGAATATATAAGTCATAACTTTTTTTGTTATTGCACAAAATGGATCTACTTTGAATGAAAAATAGATACGAATTTTAAATCAGTAAAAAAAATTGCTGTGACATGTTCTTAATTTTTCCAAAGCTAAGTTATAAATCTCCATCCCCATGGCACCTATCATAGAACTTTTCGAAATGGAATTATTACGTTTTCTCTAGAAGACACAATAAAAAATCTAATCGGAAATAACACTGAATAATTCTGATAGAAATCCATTCCGAATAGTTCCACAAAATGTGCGCAGGTGACTAGTCTCAGGTTAATCGTTCTCGAGACGTCCAAAGTCCAATTTCGAACATAGAGACATACGATTTTCGTGAGAAATCGGAGAGAGGAAAAAACGTGAGCGTTCATAAGAAATTCCATTCTCCGAGCACCGAATATTAATACATTTATTTGCTTTGAACATAAATATATCAGCGATTTTTTAATAGCGATGTATAAATGTATTTTCATCACGTATGAATGTATAATAAACTCGATATATGCATTTCTATACGAGCGTACCGCATTTTTGGAAAAATATATCACTCGCCTAGCTTCTCATGAATCATTTATAATTGTTCAAAAGATAAGATAACAATTCGTCCACCGTAATCAATGTTTCGCAGAGAGACGAGCTTTGTTTTGATTTTCCTGTGAATAATTTATGAATAAATCTGCTTTTTTAAATGCACGGTCTATATATGTTATTTGAGAAAGGAAATGGGTCAGAGTTGACTTTATACAAGATTTAATTTGCGAATCGATATAATCAAAGGTATTTTCCAATTGTGCTAACAGCACGAGTAAAAAATTAATAAAAAACATGCGTTTGTTAAAGGTTTAATAATTTCCGCGCATGTAACGGTAAATACAACTCTGAATTGTTTGCTCAAGAGATAATGGGAATGAAGCGACAATGTTTGACGCAAAACGCGTAGCGGAAATACAGAACGAAAGAGATTTATCGAAAAACTTGGGAAACGTGTAGCGCAACGTAATTTTCATCATACGGCTTCCGTGTAAGTTGCGTTCTTTGTTAGTCTTTTCCCCTGGAAGTAATCCAAATGATTGCGTATTTTTCTTTTTTTTTTCGAATAAGACCTGATAGTTACATCGACATCCTCCGTAGGGTGGTCGACGGAATGTGACGTCACACATCGACAAGCACACGTGCGCGTGCACACGCACACGCATACTTGCGCGGCAGTGTGTTGCGTCATAAAGCTGGATTATAAAAAAAGCTCGAGGCACGACGGACGGAGTGGCGATGTTTTGTGGAAGAAATAAAGCGTGCTAATAGAGGAACGGCGTCACGAGAACGCGCGTAACGCGGTGCGTCGGGGCGTAAGCTCGCGCGAATAAAAATACTGATCGATTCGCGCCTTCCGGGGATGATAATAGGATGTGATAGTGTCCTGAACGACTGCACCTGCATCACCGATGATATTGGATTCCCGCCTAACTACGGCTCTTGTGCTCGGCACTTAAGAGACATTGAATCTTTAATGGAGGGCAGTCTTTTACGAGTCGTACCTTTAGTGGCAATAATTTCGAACGTGACCGCTATTGTTCGCACAGACAGACATTCCAGAGAACCCTCTCGATTTTGTATCTCGAGGTCTCAATCAGACACGCAGGGCGTGCACGTCGCGTCGGAGATGTTCCGTTAGTTGAATTAAATTAAATTAATCCGAAATACAAATCCAATTGACGTTTTTAATTAACGTTTTTCAGATTACAATTGGAGGATAAGAGATTGTTCACGGATAAAGTCAAAGCTCTTTTTTATTAAAGCGGTTTTACCTTCTCAGAGACTTTTAATTTAATTCTTGATTACTGAATTATTTGATACGGAGTAAGAAAGTACAAAAAAAGATAACAATAAGCTGTGTAAAAATTTCTCTTCAATCTTTCAAAGCTCATCTATCAAATGCAAAAGTGTATTTGTTTATAATTCTTTTATAATTAATTTATCAATTTAGTGCACTGAGGGAAAAATTGTTTCAAAATGAAAAAAAAAAAAAAAAATACATTTTCTCCAAATCATATATTTTGATGCAAGCATGTGCTTTTGTTCTGTTGAAATAAAAATTATTTATTTTTAAATAAATAAAAATATCATCAGAAATTTATTTAACCTAGTATTTTAACATTGAAATAATGATTTTACAAATAAGTAAATGTTATTATTAAACTTAATTAAATTGTTTCCTTAGATTAAAGAATCTGACTATCTCGAATATGTTCCGAACTACAAGGAAAAAATACTTGATTAAAATTTATTTCTCCATTTTATTTACGATAATATTTCAATTAAGAAATGTTTAACTTGACTGCAAGTAAATAAGCTATTAGGACTCGTCGAGTAAATAATTTCGTTTTGTTAGGTCAAAGTTTTTTTACTTTAAGATATTTTTTTCTCTCAGCGTAGACAGAATTCTCCATATTTTAATTGAATTTTCGTTATAAAGCACAAAGCAACGATCCAAGCATGAGACCGCTAATCGCACTTTCTCTGTCAAAGAAGAATTAATTCGCAGCAAGTCCGCAAGCTTTTATGTCATGCGAATTAATTAAAACGCTATAGGACTATTGATCGTAAACGTTCGACGAAAAAGGATTAATTAACGTTGACTCGCGATTGGATATTCTAATCAATCAACGTGATAGGCCGCGTCGCTTTTAGAATTTTTCTCTTCGATCGAGGAAACGAGGCGTATATACATGCATGCGTCGTGCGTGCGTACGTGCGTGCGTGCGTATGACGTCACGCGAGCCAACGGCGGCGTGTAGAATTGATGATAAAGGCACTAGTGGCTGAAGTGGCAAAGACCGAAGGGTAAGACGTTGGATTGCCCTCGATTTGTTCTCACCTGCGGTCGTGCCGATTCTTGCGGAGAAATGCGGTGTGTATCTAAACGGCTATCGCGAGTAAGGCCCCCTTACCCGACTTCCGGCGAACGGTACGCGCGTATGATGCCCCCTTTGTCTTGATGGAGAACCTCTGAGAACCTTCCCAAGAACAACGTAACTAGCGTACAACGAACTGTTACCGAAGATTTCTCCATGGACCGCGCGCTAATTCCTAACCCGCCGAACGCGGAAGATCAGCCCGCGCCATTCGTACCGGCGCCATTCGTACCGCGTGATTACGCGAGTACGCTCGCGGTTAATTAGCTGGAATTGGCTAAGGTCAGGCGACGAGAATCAAAAGATAAGTCACGATAGACAATGGGGAAAATTAGAAATTAAAAATGAATCACGGCCGCATCAATGGAGAGATAATGATATGATAATTGACGGCCGAGATAGAGTCGCGAGATAACGCGATCAACTGCAGAGCTCGTCGCTCAAGTGTTTCCAGATTTAGGATTGATGGAAAATGTGTGACTAAACGTTCGTCTGAACTCTGAAATAATGCGTAGAAATTTCAGCTTGTTACGAGTTTTAATTGTCTGTTAGTAAAAATTTCGCTTCGCCATTTCTCGCGCGATTCTCCCGTAGCGGTATGATAATTGCGCCCGGTTCGCCGTGTCAAAGAAACCTAGTATAATTCTAGAAAGTCCGATCGTTTATACCGAATAAAGCGTAACGTCGTTTCTACCCGTTTCTTCTCGCCGCTACTTAACTCCAGCAAGAAGACGCGCATCGACACGCACTCCTGGAATCTCCTTATTCAGAGAATCGCACGCATTCGTCGCCTCATCAGCGCGGCAGCGCTGATAATTGCAATTGAAATCACCGGCAGGAAATCGCGACACTGCCGAAGTTTCTACAATTAATGAGCGTCCGATCGAGAGCACAAGCGACGGCAGCTATAAATAATGTTTAAGAGAAAGAAAGTCTAACATGTTGTTGCGGACGTGTATTAGGTCCTGGAACCTGCAACTTTCGTTTTAATAACAAATTTATTAATGAATCTGAAGCGATTTTCTCCTTAGAGAGAAGTCCCGTCATCTACTGCATACATTTTTTATGTTCTATATGTTCAGACGTAATGAAATTTTAAATTAAAACTTTCTTAAAACTTAGATTTACTTTAACAATGTATCCTTAATAAGGATATTCTATATATATTTCTGTAATTTTACGATGATTATTAAACAAATTAAAATTGTCATTATTTTAGTTTGCTTTTTTTTTATTTTAGTATTCTCTATTGTTTATGAAAAGAATAGACTTTTTGAAGTAATAAACGCAGAGCTATCAATTTTTAAAATCTTTTCTTTCCACATCTTCTAAAGTCATTGCAAACATGCATTTGACTTGTAAAGACATCTTTAATCAATTTTCATCAACTTTGATTGCCTTTGAAATTAATGCGTTCTCGTTAATTAGTTCATTTATAAGCACGTACAAATTATAATATCAGAATTACCAGCTACTCAAAACTAACAAATAATTTGAAGTCTCAAAAGACATTGTGCATATCATTATCATCGATATTATTACTTTTATGAGAAAGATTGTAATTGTATTTTGTTGAATACCTTTTACACGAATAAATATAATTAACTAGAGGATTGCAAGAATAACAATGCAGTTTTCTCTCTGTTTGCCAGAAATTTAATTTACCAAAAGTAACAAATATTCTTCAAATAGACGCTTTAATTTTACAACGCGCGAAACAAGCGGCCGCGTGTGTCTGCCACGACGGCGTATCCGTTTTAGTAAAAATTTCAGCAGGATAAAAAAGTCCGTTGAAAACGGGTATAACGCAGGAAGAAAAAAAGATTATTACGAAATGCGGATACATGACTAGAATGTGAAAAGATGCATTCAGTAAGAGTGCAAAGAAAAAAGAGTGTTTGCCACGAGACGGCAAAGATTTAGAACCACCTGCATTATGCGCCGCTGCGTCGCTCGGTTCTTTTTCGCCTCATTGTTCCTGGTACATACATACTGGGCGACATGAAGCGAGCAAGGTGTTGCGCTTGCCCTCGTAGGATAATTAGTGACCTGTTCAGCGAAGGTGCACTGGCCCCGAGTGAGTTCCAGCGGAAAGCTAAGTAAAAAAAGCTTTCCGCATAAAAAAGAGATTTCAACCCCGATACGGTTTCAATGACTTTCAAGTTACAGTATTATACGCGCGCGTATACGAATGGAATTAATCTTTTGTTTATTTTTAACAAATTTGACGCGGATTGAATGATGTTGTGATATATTAAAAGGCATATTTTTTTTTACCAAAATTATCACGGTTTTAATTAATTTTCAGCATTATTAAAAGTATTTCGTATTTCAATCTTGCGACCTTTGTAGCTTACTAAGTTCCATATCGCGAAATCACGTCATTGAAAGGAAGCAAGATAATGCATATCTGTCATAATTTGATGAATATTCTCTGTGTTATATAATATCATATATTTACTAAAATAAAGGAAAAATGCTGATAATGTCAATTAATTGCATCCATCTTTATATCTATCTAGATTGGACGTTTTATCCGTTTTTAGTCATATTTTATTCATGTCAAAAATGATTATCTTTATATCGAGCATACTCACACGTATTCATATTTTTTTAAATATTAAAACATACTTGATTACAAAAATTTTTATAAATATATGAATTTATAAAAATATAAGTCCATAATGGCATAATATATCATTTTCACGCGAATACTTTAATTATTCTGCTTTATTTATTCATTCTGCTTTCATTACCAAAAGTAGAAAGAAAGAGAGAGAGAGAGAGAGAGAGAGAGAGAGAGAAAAAAAGAGAGATAAATTAAATAATAAAAAGACTCGACACATATTGTAATCACAGTTTTTCGGAGAGATGCCGCAAATCAGAGCGAGGTAGTGAAATTATAATATTTTGGCAAAAATAATGGTGCTATAATTTCGCCGTTCACGTGCATTATCTCACTTACCGGGAACTTGCTGCTGTGAGTTTGCAAACTGGCCGCCTGTTGAGCCTGACCCGAACTCTGCTCCTCCCCGTACAAAGGTGGCATCCTGTATTCCGGTGCAAAGGACTGCCCGGCTACGCTTCGAACCTGCCCGTTCTCCGCGACGTTGGTCCTTTCCGGACCGGAAGTCGTTCGCAAAGACGGCCGTTCGGCTACCGGCTGCTCCCGGTGTTCGTCCTGCTCCCGGTGAACGTCCTGACTCTTCTGATTGTTCGACACCGGTTTCGGTGGTGGCACTGGCTTGTAAGGCCCTTCTTCATCTGTAAGAAAAAAATACGCAATTCCTGTTAAAAATTTTATCCCGATACAAGACAACTTATTTAATTTAAATAAAAAATGTGTGCCGACAGAGAAGTTACGAGTGCAAACATTACGGCGATTTGTCAGTGGATTCTGCATAATTACACTTTGCAATATTAAAATTTTTATTCAACTTTTTAATGAGAATTTTTTGCACAGAATAATAATTAATAATATTTTTTTAATGCGCATTTTCAATTCTTGTGTTATACGCAAAAAATGAAATTGGCGAAGAATATGCGTATGCGTATATATGAGAAATGTGAAATAAATATTAATATATTCGCTACGATGCATCCAGGAGTATCTGTGAGCCATGACACGAATGTGTTGAACAACTTATTCAAATGAAAGACATGTCGAGGAAATTGCTATGTATTATACATAAGTCTACTGAAAAGTATGTTAAGAATATTTAGATAGGATGATTTAATTGCAAATAAAAAAGAAGTGCATAAGCTACACTTTTACATTTGAAATCCATTTGAGAATTTTGCTCAGCAATATTTACGTAAGCCGGTCGTTCACTCGATAAAATATCAAAGCGCATAAAATCCGTGAATAAGATAACTCGATGACTCGCGATAAGATTATACCAGCTAAAGTACGATTACTGCGCACTAATTTCCATCTTACGCCCGTAAATATATGCATTTCTTCCTCGCTCTCTCCCAGTCTCTTCCCCGTTTTCTTTAACGTTTTACTCACTAAAGTCTCATAATATTTGCAATGCAATTACAGCAAAACGATCGTAACGCAAATGATAGTATGCGTGCTGCGTTATTAACGTCATATTATATTCCTGTTACGCCCTAACTGCTCCGCGTTAATTCCGCAGGAGGAGGTGCGATATACGGCGCAACTAGATCGCGATTAAGGTCCCCACGGAAGTAAGGACGTGCGAGTTATGTTACGAATGCGCACGTTCCTGAAGAATATGAGCCGTCCGTTAGCGAGAGTCCAACGCTCGCGAGAGACCAGCGTGCGTTTATATATGTGTGTTATACCTTGGCTCTGATTCTGCCGCCTGAGACGGTTCTCCTGCTTGACTTTGCGGACGGTGGTGGCCATCGCGTGTTGGCTGACCATCTCTGACAAATACTTCCACAAGTGTATTTCGAGTCCCCTGTTTTCACCCTCGATGGTCAACCCTGCCCCCGCTCCTTCAGCGAACGAGTTATCGACAATGACAGGCCGCGGGTCTGCTCAACCCGATGCGTGTCGCTTCGAATAACGGGCGTTCTTGAATGAAGTCCTCCCGCCCATGGTCGATTACTATAATCGTCGGTCCACGATTCAAGATTTAAACTGGCTCGCAGATCATAGAAAAGTATAGCGTGCTGATCGCGCGCGCACGAGGAGAGACGTACACGGATGGGTGACTCGGGTTTGTGGGCCACCCAGGACGGCGACTTCTTGCACAAATTGAAAGTCTTTTCGCCGCGCGTCGGCAAATTCTTTGTTTTCGCACGGGAGGGAGTCCCGGGCGATGACAGACTGCCAGCTGCCGTCGCGTCTCGGGCACGCTGGGCACTTTACGGGATTACAAAGTTCATTAGTTCTCCTTCATTAAGACGTCGCAGCAGTTTATCTCGAATTAGTTTCGCTAATTTCTTCGCACGATGACTGGCTTCACTCGTCGAGATACACTAATTCATATTTACGTCGTTCCGCACGCCTCTTTTTGCAACTGATGCGCGAGACAATGATTTCACTGTAATTAAGGAAGCGAGCGGACTGATAACACGACGGATTAAAATGCATGCTGGTTTGTTAACGCAATTTCGGCAGGAATTGGGTTAATTAGCATTCCTCCTCGCGACGGACTTCCGTTTCACAGACAGACAACCTTTTGTCTCGCCGACGAAAAGCACATGGATCTCTTTTTTTTTTCTCAAAGGCCCGCCCATCACATCTTGTCACTTTCACGCGAAAATGCTCATTGTTCGTCGCAGCGAGAACTCCTCTATTTTTCATGCGGTTGCGCACGAAAAGAGAACGTATTTGGAGTCGACTGCGGAATAACTTTTCTTCGTTCGTTTTATATATTCCACGAAAAAGTTCGCGCTGACGAACCGAAATTTTCAGCGTATTTGCCTCGGGGTGGGAATCGCCGAACGAAGCGCCTGATCGTTTCCTTCGATTTTTCCCCAGATGGAATTCCAGATAATTTATCACGAATACGACACACTTTTAGATTTTCGCGCACTGCTTCCGAAATGGAAGTTAATGTACAATGTCCCTGGCAAATTTATCGTCTCCCTTCTTTCACGCGGAGAGAAAGCTTTTTCTTTGCCATTGCCTAATGGCGACTTTCCTTGTGCGTCCTTTTTCTTCCCTCCCTCCCTCCCTCCCCGCCCCTTTTTCTCTTCTCGTCTCTCGACCGTTCTTGTAATATCCCCGATCCAATTTATTCAACCGCCGCCTTGATTACTCGACGATGTTATTTGCTGCTCCCCGAGACTTCCGGCGCTTCACAATAAAACGCACTTTGTTTGCCGCGATAATGCAACATCAAATAGATGCTTCTCCTAGATTCTTTTTTTTCCCCTTCATTAATTCGGCTGCGAATTTTCCCTTTCCAATCGATCTATCACCTTCTTCCCAAATTTATCACTCGCGTTCGGAACGCTTTCTTCAACCGGAATACACAACTCTCGCACTTGTATGGCGCACTTAATTGGCGGACTCGATCGTTGGATTTATTCCCGCGAATCAAATCCGTGGGCGTTCAATTTTTCTTTCTTGTTCATCAATCCCGATGAAATTCCTCCGTCAGTCAACTCGACACACCAAATTAAACCGATGTCCTGCGAGCTACTTGAAATTCAGTCTCCCATCAGTTCACATTATTCCCGGATCTCCGAATAACTTTTTCCCCGCGGTTCCTTGTCCTTCTTTTAATTTTCCTTCCACGCCGGAGGCCCAGTCAAAGAATATTAACATCCCTAAATCCCGGAGGGCTTTCACTCCCGAGTATATCCAATCAGCTCGGTTCGAGACGCCGCACTTTCGACTGATCCACCACCGACCGACGACGCGACTTTTCCTCGGCGGCTGCTCGCGCGTGACTCGCGTTCGCGCGAGTGCCGAGCGCACACCGGTCGAAAGATTTTCCTTCCGCGCGCGCGAAGGAGAGAGAGAGCGAGCAGCGCGTGTAAGCCACCTTGGAGCAGCCCGCGCCGACGGAGCTCAAACTTTCCATTGAGTGAACGTCGTGGTTCCGCCGTTCTGACTTCACTTCCGGTATCGTCCCACCACGAGGAGTCATTATAGACACTCCGGCGGTGGGAGCGGAGCGAGAGACGGAGAGGGATGAACGAACGACAACGGAGAGTGATTGCCGGAGCAGGCGGAATGAGACGGTCGGACGTTGAGAGGGAGATAGAGAGTATAGACCAGTGAAAAGGGAAGAGAGGCGGAGAGAGATCGCAGAAGGGACCAGACCGACACACCGGGATAATTTATTCCGCGCTCATACGCGGCCGGACTCCGCGACGCGCATCCGACGAATATCAAGCTGCCTCGGTGGCTCTGCCTCTCCTGCGATCGCCGATCGTTAGATCCGCAACCCCGGAGGAACGCGCGAACTCACGTCCACGGCGAATTTTTGTTCCCCTCGTCTGTGTCTGCAGTTCGCTTGAATCTTCGTGCCGTAGACGATCGTGTTTTTTCAAGTGAACCAATAATCTTTCTCCGTTTCATGTGAATATATTGTATGTATATATAAGAAAAGAGAGAATAGCTTCTACTTTATGGGATTGGGATTAATTATGAGACCGGCTTGGTGTGATGAAATTGGAGTGCACGTTGTGGTTTTAACTCGGCACATGCCACCTTCTCTAAATATTAATTCTTTTTATTAAATCGAGGTGAAATCTAAAGTTTCTTAACCAGGCGCACGCTATAGTATAGGGATTAATAGAAGTTTGTGAGGCATTTTCTTATAATTCCTTTCGTGAGCTTAATAACTTAACGAAGTTATGAAGCATAACGCGACAAGTTGGACGAAGTTTAATCATTTCCAGACATGCTTAATTCGATGACAACTCAACCGATATTCAAATAAACAAAAAAAAAGCAATTGTTAGTTTCTCTCCGGACAAAATTTAGTCGGCTAATTTAATTATCATTTTTGTAAATTAAGATAGCTGAAAGAGATCGCGTGTTCATAAATCTACAATATTTCTGAGAGCACATTCAAATTTATAATATATATCATTTCCTATAAAAATATTGTATTTTTTTTATTACTTCTTGTTCTTGTAATTCATTAAACAGTAATACATTTAATGTACAATGATATTAAAATTATTAAATCGGAGTTGAAAATATATTTCTTGATTGTCTCTGTTGATAAAATTAATTATGCAAATAAATCCGGAATGGTTTAATAATATTCTTCAGTTTAATTGATTTTACATCTCCGCATTTTCAAACTAAATAACAAAATAATCTTTTCATATTTAGTATAATTTATGTATAAGAAACTCATTTTGAATATCATAAAATAAAGTTCTTATTCACTTGACGTATCGCTTCCGTTCTTACGATCTTACATTAACGAAACCCGCATCAATTACGAACGACAGTTTGAATGGGGAACAACTTTACATCTTCAAGGTAGCGGCGCGGGGCGAATTGAGGCCCGTGATTCGAAGGAAGAAACGAAGGAAAAGTCCGAACATCGAACCACTTACTTTATGGTTCGGGAAGATTTCCACCGCCGGTAATAACACGCTGCGATGCACGCTGGGAAGGAAGAAAAAAGACGTGATCGAAACACAGATTAGTGGTTGCCGATTGCGTAGAATCATTATCGGTATGTGGGGCATGGCGAAGATAAGAGCAAATCGCGCGGCCTTTCGCGGCGATCGAAGGAAAGTCGGCTCAGGCGAAGATGAAGAGGCACCAGCTTGATTCTACTCATTTGATTCCCAACCACAACTCAACATCCGAACCCTGTTGATTCTCGTCTTTGCCATGCGAGGCAGCTTAATACATTTCCATCGCAGGCTTGATATATTTTTAATCGTAATTAAAAACATACAGTCTCTGCAAAGTAAATAAAACTTGGAAATGTATTTAATTTTAACACTTCGAATAAACTATATACATATGAAAGTTGTGTAAATAAGACTATATTTTTATAGTTTATTTATTCTGTTTGTTATTAAAAATTAAGTTATTTTCTGTTTGAAACAAAATCTTGATTTTTATGTGAGTACTTGATTTATATAAAGTTTTATTGTAATCGTCTCTTTAGTTATTTTGTAAATAAATAATTAAATTTTGTTTATTTTACAGAACTGATCTCTGCATCGCAATGAAATTTTACATAAATCGTCTTGAATATTTAAAGTGCTCAAATAAAAAAAATTCAGATTTTTTTCATTATTTCTTATTTCATTGTTAATTATATTTTTATTAGAGCACGTGTCCACTTCTTATTGAAATAACTTTTTATCCAGATAGAAAATCGCCGCCAAATTTTTCCCACTATTTTCAAATATAACATAAAACAATTTGTGATAATAGTATCAGTTGATATTTGCATACGAAAAGAACGGTTTTGCTGACTTGTCTAAAAATTTAGCTGGATATAAATCTAAAAACAATTTTGAATTTTGGGTCATCAAAATAATTTTGTAGGTCATTCAAATTAGTTGCTAGAACAAAAAGATTTTGCAATCTTGAACGTCCTACATATTTATTTTCGTGACCCAACAAAATTATTTTCAGATCTGTATCCAATTAAATTTTTTGATACTTCAGCAAAAGCGTTCTTTCCGTGCAATGAATGTAAATTCGCTGTTTTCCGACCTTGCCTTCGACCTTGTTTTTGCAATTCGATCATTGACGTGTCGATGGTCAGTGCACGATATGCACAGTGGCGTAATTCAATTTCTCAGCTGACATCTCAAGGGAACGTACAACAGTTATTTGCGTCTTCGCTCGCGGAAGGAGAAAGGTAAAAGTCATGTCGCTTGGCTGAAAAATTTCGCGTACATCCGCCTACTCACGCGCGCTCTATCTTATCCGTCAGTTTTAAACGCCGTGATGGATCATCGCCTCGACGCGACCGCGTGAATTACCATCTTCCTTCCCGGCGTGCTCCCGAGATCAATCAACGGATAAGAACCCGCGGTTATTATTGGCAGAACCCGGATTTCAGTTAACGCCCACCTGTCAATTCTCTATTGCCTCGATTTAAGGTGTACACTGAAAACTTCCTTTCACATAAATTTTCTCGCACACCGTGTGCTCGATCTATAATTACGTTGGTTTTTGCACGCGCGCGAAACGCGTTGTTACGGCCACCGCTTCCTAATACGGAAGTAAAAGAAATTTTAGCATAAAGCTGTGACAAGCCAAGTGACAATGTGCCGCCACTATTCGATTCGCATGATTCGATCGAAAGTCGTCGAGAGCGGCGAGAGCGTCCGATATCGCGCGAACACTTATGCATCTTGGCCGTTCCGTTTCCCATTTTCTCGAACTCTTCCTTTTCCCCGGCGAACTCGTTTCTCGAACGAGCGAGACGATTCAGCGCAGCGAACGCGGCCAAGTCGATATCCACTCCGCGGCCGCCGCTCGTCGATCCGGGATTTTTAACAAACCACATATACCTGCTTACCCCTTTCGCGGTCGGTCGCTTGATGACCGCTCGCAGCCACTATCGATTTCTGCTATCGAGCCTGATTACGCTCGCGCGTGAAACGTGCTTCGAGATTATACACATGCGAGCAAAGGATATTCCCAAGGAAAGTTCGAGCGCGGCAACTGTCGGTCTGTGTTTATAAAATGATATGTATAATGCGACACAAATGGGCCGAAGCAAATCGCGCGCTTTTCCTTCAATTACACCGAGGGAAAAATTACGAAATTTTATGAAATATTTATTCGAACAGTATTAATGAAATATTTATTAAATGTAAACATATATTTATTTAATACAAGAACTACTAATTTAATTTAAATATCATTTTTTCTTAAATATTTGCGTACCGTAAGTAAATATTTTATTAGAACTGTTCGAATAGAGATTTATTAAAATTTAATAATTTTTTTTCTCTTGTATATTAATAACTAATAAAAAAAAAATATTTGCGACAAAAATTTCTTGGCATTAATACACACGTCATGTTTGTATAATTTTACGCAATACATTTCCTTGAATATAAATTAAGGGAATATTATAACGTACAAGAATGTTCCATTTTCCATTATAATAGCACCGTGTTATTATGCAGAACTTATATAACTTTCATAGTGCTGTTATTTCTCCATTTCTCGCTCACAAGTTTCGCTGTTTGTGCTTCATCATGGAAGAAGTTATCACTAACAGTGTTGTAACGTGTTCATGTTGTAATCTTCCTCGGCGCGCGAAAGAATTGCCGTCGGATTGTTAATTAAAATACCGCCAATTAATATGTTAATTGGAATTGAATTCCGTCTGCAGATTCTCTGCCAACTTGGGATCCATGTCTTTGTTAACAAAAAAAAATGTTGGGAAGTTGACATTATTTACGAGTTAAAAACAAAGAACATCTTAAGTACTAAAAATCTGACAAACCTGCAACAATAATGTGAAAATCCAGGGAGATTATCAAAAAAGATGGCAATTCATGAAATCTTCATTAAGAAAATAGCTCGAGAGAGAGAGATTAATGTTACGTAATCCACAAATAAAAGACGAACTAATAGCAGATAGACCGGGAATCCTATCGGACGTACGCTGTGGAGATTATCTAAAATAATAAATCGGACGTCTCTCACGCTTCCCGATTTACTCTAGAGCGTCATTAAAACCTGGGTAATAGTCCGGATCTTGGTGCAAAACCGATTCTCCCGACATTCCTGGCATCCTTCTCGTCGATACTGCCGTTAGTTTCGCACCGTATCGCTCCACTCTTCGGGGCATCGCTGGAATTAAACCCCACGCGATTCTCGCTTTTCTGATTCCGATGGGATATCGCGGCAATAGCGTTCACGTCCCATTTAACCGGTTCGCTATCGGTGGACGGCGCGACGTCATCGGAAGTTCCGCCGTGATGTTCGATGATGCTGCCCGTCCGCCATCGTCCACTCGGCCGCTTCTCTCTCTCTCTCTCTCTCTCTCTCTCTCTCTCTCTCTCTCTTTCTATCTCTCTCTGTGCGCGCTTTACGCATTCCCTTCGTCCTGTATCGTACGCTCGTTACCACGGTACGCACTACGCAGGAAATATACGTCGAAGCATCAGGATGGCGAATTCGTTTGACACCGCTATACTCTGTCGCGTCCGATGTTGACTTTACTCGTCGAAGTTATCGGCGACTCTCATCGTCTCCCAACGTTTCAACGCGTTTCATCGCGACGCTGGCCGCTCGAACAACGGGGATGTGAATATATACGCAATGCTACAAAACGGAGGGTTAGTGTAGAAGGTCGTTGATAGAGTTTGTGGGAATAAAAAGAAATTATCCGTTGACATAATGATCCGATCTCATGCACGAAGTATCAAGAATGAAAATTAGATGAAAAAAATTCTGAATATTTCGGGAAAAAAATTGTGAGCACCAACACATTTCACTATCTACTCGAATTTCCTATCTTACTTATTGAACGTTTTTAGAAAATCGAAGTAAGCCATTATTTTATCAAAACAGGAGAATGGTAATCTCATTATCATAACAAGCAAATTGCTTATACTTATAAAGTAGAGCACAACTTCCAGCCATAAATTTAGCATAGTCTTCAAGCATACTTCTCGTTTAGAATGAAGAACCAAGTAAATACACACTGACAGAAAAAAATATCTTAAAACAAAATGTTTTACTTGGTACAAAAAAATTATTTAAGCGGTAGATATTAAAAGCTTATTTACTTGCAGTTAAAAATTTCTCAATTGAAATACTTTGCGTAAATAAAATGAAGAAATGAATTTTAATCAAGTAATTTTTTCTTGCAGTTTTAGAAAATATTTATTGTTAGACTATTTTTATGTTCAAGATTGTTTAATATATGAAAACTTAATTAAATTGTATATGTAAAATCATTATTTAAATGCAAAAAAATGGAAAAATACAATATTGTAAAGTAAATATTTTTACTTAAACAGAACAAACAAGTTCTTGCGTCAAAATATATGATTTTAAGAAAATGCTTTGATTAAAAAAATTTGTCTCTTAATGCAAACTATTTTATCTCAACGTGTTATCAAAGCACTTTTGTTCATTATTTTACTGTTAATCTTATACGCGTAATTCTAAATTGAGTCAGTCTAAAATAACATCCTGAAATTTTTCCTAATCTCACTGTATTAAAATAATTTCTGTAATCTAAGATCAAACAAATTTATCAAAGAAATCTTGGTTGAGCCGGCGCGGCGGTCGACGGATGCTAATTCGTTCGGAAACTAGAAGTGGTCACAGGAGTGAAGAAACGGTAATGGAGATTGTATAGAAGATACGCGCGCGGCACTTGGAATTCAGGAATTTCTTTAATCTCGTTAATGTCGTGTAGGACGATTCACACGATTAACGATACCCGGGGCCGCCGTCGGAGACGAAGTTTAACGTTAATTATTTAAAGGACGTGGAATTTTCGCAACGCTGCCACGCAGTTCTCAAAAAGATATCTTGCACCTGGATATTGCAGCGCGAGTGTCCGGCGTACCATCCAGCTGTTCCCTACGGGTATGCACCGACGGCGACGGTCGCAGAGACAGTCTCTGTTTACGAATCCCGTGTCGCAAACTCACGTAGGCGACCATGCTCGCCAGTCATTCAAATGTCTGCATGCCGACGACAATAATAATTCCGACGTCGTGGAGGGAGAAAGAAAGCATCGTCGTTATACGACGCGAAAATAAGCCGCGCCGCGCCTCGCAGAGACAGATTCTGCGTCTCTCGTGTCTCGTGACTCTCGTCCGCCACGTTGGAGGATCGATAGGATGCCTTATTGTAGTTAAGCTTTACTCTCGCCGTTATTGTCGCGTGGGCGTCCGCAACGCCCGGCAAATTTCCCGAGTGGGTGGAGGAATTGCGTTCGGCAAGACCCAATAGCGCAGGCCTTCATCCTCGTTCTTCGCGACAATACGCGTAATTTGAAGATTGAAATTATATGTTTAGAGGCTATTTATAGAGCAGGTTTTCCCCAAACTTATGTGAATCGCGACTAATTTTTTTGAAACGGTAAACATTTGCGAGCCATCTAGTTTTAAGGGAAAAAACGAGAGAACAGTAAATTAATCATTCATTTAAACTATTTTATTTATATAACTTTACTTTTTCTACTTTTTAATTTTTTATTAAATTTCTCAAAACATTAAGAGAACTATTAAAAAATTACAGATTGTTTTATATTGCATTTGAAAGCTGTAGAAAAAAATTGACTGCGATTTTCTCTATCTGTATAAAAAATTACTTTAATAAGAAATAGACATGTGCTCTAATGAAAATATAATTAATAAAGAAATAATGAAAAATTTTGAATAATTAATTTAAATACTTTAAATATTCTAAATGATTTATATAAAGCTTTATTGCGATGCAGAGATCAGTTCTGTAAAATAAACAGCATTTATTTATTTACAAAATAACTAAACAGACAATCACAATAAAACTTTGTATAAATCATATTGAATACTTAAAATACTTACACCAAAAAAAGATTTTTTTTCAATGTAAAAAATAATTTAATTTTTAATAACAAATAGATCGAGTAGATAAAAATATGTTATTAAGTAAAAATATAATCTTATTCACTCAATCTTTATATATATAGTTTGTTTGACGTGTTAATATTAAACACATTTCTAAATTACGTCTGCTGCATCCTTAAAGAAGAGTATTAGATCTAAAAAAGATTATAAATTGTTTTAAAATAAAATTATAATTTTAGAAGCTGTTTAGAGAGTATCAGATTTAGCGAAGAAACGTATAAATTGTTTAAAGATGCTCTACAAAATGACTATTCTGTTTACACATCTGTCTGTTATCGAATAAAGTATGTAATACTTATAACAGCGCTTTCTCAAAAGAATTTCAAATGAACAGTGCTAATACGATTTTCTCAGCTGCAGACGTAAGAGACTGCGTGCATGCTAGGATAGCGTCCGATTAAATCTATGAATTACATATCTGCTTTCCTAACGGTATACACAGTCGCAAAGGAAACACGCGAAACGCGGGAAACGTAGCGGTCGCACAGATACGTCGTCGCGATGGGAAGCGAGATGGTGGTATAGTTTGCAGTAATGAGGAATAGTGGGTCCACCACTTTCAGGGCGGATTTCATTGACCGAGGACACGACAGTGGACACACAACGGTGCCCGTGAGAAAATACGTTGTGGAAGAGAAGGAGGCGAAGGAGAAGGAGGAGGAGGAAGAAACGGAGGAGCCGATGTGTGTGCGTCACGGTGAAGAGGTTTACGTGGTAGGTGGGTCGACCGAGGAACTAGACTTCCACCATAGGTACACTTAGGCGGCTCAACCATGCGTGCTTCCCCGCACTCGCGAGCGTCACAGGTGAGCTGAGGGGCGCTCGCCGTGGAACGAGTCCTGCCGGAGCGCGTGTGGAAAAGGAAGAAGAAACGAACGGGCGACTGGACGGCAGAAGAGAGCGAGTCTCCCGCTCGCTAATCGCCGCTCCGAGATAGGAAAAACACATGTACGGGGTGAAGGCTCCAGGTTCATTACTCACCCCTTCGCGCAGTTTTTAACCCTTTGCCCACTGACGACAGCTCCCGCATAGTTTTATATCTAGCGCTGACGCAACAAATGCTCTTCTGATGACTTCGTAATTTCATAAGGAGTATTTTACTTTGCTAGATCCGATGAAAGACCTCTTCAAGAATTTTTTTAAGAGTATTGAAGCAATTAAGATGGAACTTTTGTAGAAATACTTATTGATTTTCCTCGATTATGATGATATTTTTTACTATTGCAAATTATCCAGTGATATAAATGACATTAAATTGAAGTCTGCAAATTTTCTCTGTGAAAATAATTGAAAGCCACTTTTGGTTTGATACATAAAAATAAAAAAAATGTTCTGAATTTATATGAGGCAGTGCATCGATTAACCTAGACTCAATATTAAAATTTAAAAAATTAACAAGATGGCGATTTTTAAAGATTATTTTAAATATTTTAATCTTATTTTAATTTTTGAAAAATCGCCCTTTTGTTAATTAATATTTTATATTGATTCTAAGTCTCTGTCGATGCACGATATAAATTAATAATACTTTGTTTTTATTCAAGTTAATAAGTGACTCTCACTCATTTTCGTAGAGGAAATCTAAACGCAATGGACGTTTGATTAAACTTTATTTGTTTTAATAAGCGCGTGTATGATAAAATTGCTGGTGCATGATTATCATTTTCCTTCAGTGATTTAAAACTATACGCAGCTTGTATAATCTTATACGTTATGCTACATTATCGTTACGTCTGACGTATCGTTCAAATTTTGTTTTTATCAACACGCACGGTAATGATATATTTTAGTCCTTCACGTAATCATTAAAGAGCACGTAAGCAATTCACTTATCTATATTTACCATTTTCTCCTAGTGATTTTAGTTGTCAACGGTTATTTTACTACACGGAAAGAACGGTATTGCTGTTGTACCTAAAAATTAGCCAGATAACAGATCTGAAAATAATTTTGTTAAACTATTAAAATAATTATGTAAAACGCTTCTTATCATTGCTTAACAGCGTTCTCCCTAATTATTTTGACGGTCCAACAAAATTATTTTCAGATCTGTATCCGACTAAATTTTTAGGTACTTTAACAAAAACCGTTCTTTCCGTGTATCAATCTTACATACTGTGTTATTGTATTGTCGTGACATTCATCCTTATTATATATAGCTGCCTGTCCCGGAATAACAAACGGATTCCTCTTTCCGCGTCTCCGTCCCTCTGCATAATATTTATTGTCCCTCTCCACCGCAACGTCGCACGCCCCTTTTATCGCGGCCACGCAATCGCACAATATGCGACAAGTGAGTATACGCACATCGAGGCAAAAAGAAAATACGAGATTTATGATTAGTCCGCCGAAGAGGAGGAAGGCTAGGGCAGGTTCGTAGAAACAGATCGCTCCACGCTACGGTGCACTCGTGCAATCGTTAATCGAAGCTCCAGTCTTTCTTCGCCGCAGGAACGAAACTGTGTCGATATTATCAGTAGGCACCAGAGGCGAGTGAACTGACCGTAACGATGCCAATAACGATTTGCCCAAGTACCGACCGTTTTATCAATGCGGGAGAAAACACCCTCGGAGATAATTAAATTACCGCTCGATCATGATCGCAAAGGATTCTCAATAGCGGTATGTTTATCAATTAGAGTTAAAATCTACGTATACTTTTGCGACATTTTAAATTAATATATTTGAAATTAACGTCTAAATAGAATTTTTTATTCTGGCAAAGGAGAATTTTACTTAGAAAGAGAAATGTGAATATGCACTGTTAAATCGAATTCTATAGCATCCAATTTGAGTTACTTTTTGTCATTCTTACAGGGGCAACGGAGCTTTCATTTAACATATCTTTAATTTAAACTAAAATGATGAAATATCGAATTCTATAATACCCAATTTGAGATATTTTTAATCATTCTTATAGGAGCAACGGAGCTTTTATGTGATATATCTTTACTGTGAACTAAAATAATGAAGTTAAACAAGTTGTTAAAAAAGTATTAAATTTGTCTGAAATTTAATTTACTAGATCCCTACGTCAATACGGATTCTATTTATTTTAAGGAATTCGTTTAAAATTGATTCTTCAATATTGAACAGTGTATCGGGCTGATAAATAATTTTATCGAAGAAACAGGAGCAACGAGTCCGTGGCATTCCTAAAGATATAATTAAGACGTGTAGTGCATCGACAGGACATGCATCGACAGGACATGTAAGATTGCGTGTTGCGATAGCGAGCACGCGGATGATAGGAGGACGAGTGCAGCGGTGGACGCGAAAGTTAAAAACAGCGTGACCAGGCATAGGACGTCGCTGCAACGCTAAGCGCTTTCCCGCAAGCCGGATCCGGACTTGTTGTTTTACGTTATGGATGCCGCTGCGTTACCGAACCGGTTAAATAACCCGTGCATATTCAAATGTCCCAGCGAAGACGACGACGACGACATAGCGACGCGAAGGCGACAACTGAAATTCCCTAGCGCAGCATCCACGCGACGGACTTTACCACTTTAAAGCCGTTTTCTGTTTCGTTTACGACGTTAATACGAAACGCTTCATAATGTAATACCCTGTCCGCCAAGGCACACTGCATTACGGGCTTATTATAATATCGCAATTTAACGCTGGTCTCATATGCATTTCAATTACGTCGTACTCGGAACAGGGTATAATTATTTTTGCTAGTATTATCGCGAGAGTGCCAGTAGAAATGACAGAACATGAAGAGAAACTACAAAATTCGGAGTAAAATTATTCTTATAGATCCTCGCGTTATTTTGTAATTTTTATAGTATATAAACACGTATACACAGTAAGCTTTTCGTGGCATATCTGAATGTGCAGTGAATATTATTCGCGCGTGTGCGTCCACTTTTATATATTATAACTGCATGCACAGAAAACTATATTATTGGAACATATCTCTTGATCCAATTTTAAGGTGAACGTACATAAAATATCGCGTTTGAAATAAGAATTGGGTCGAAGATTTTTAGCACAATTTTCTAAGTAAAGATAGAAACTACTGGCGACATACACTTGGTGACAGTTTTAGTAATGTTAACTTTATTTTCCTGTCTCTTTCTAGAACTAGAACTGACTATTTGATGAATAAAATATTGCAACCTAAAAAAGATATATTGACATATATGTATAGACAAGCTTGCATAAAAAGAGTCAAACATTAGTATCCAATTAAAACTCAAATAAGTATTCTGTTTAACAATAATTTATTTCATATATAAACAAGAAATTATATTCTTGCATATACATAATCTTCTTTGAAGAATTTGGGAATCTTAAATATTGTATTTTTATTTCAATGTTATAATAATCATCCAAAGAGCAAAATATCATTCTTTGGTAATAATAAATAATATTAAAAAATTCTAATTCTAAGTTTAAAAATATTGTTACTTTTCATCTGATATTTTTTTTTCTTTTGACTCACAAAAATAATTATTGAACCATGAAAAATTATACAAAATTTTGTAAATAAATCATATCTGTTTAACTATGTATAATCTTATTTCAATACCTAACATTTCTCAAAGATACTGTCAAAATAAAAATGTTCTTTCCTTTCTCTGCGTAGTACCGATCAATTGTTTATTATCTATAAAGTCAGATATATAAAAAAGTTTTTTTATCCATCTAAATACTTTAAGAACATTTATATATCTATTTCTTTCAAAATATAATTCAATCAATTTTTCTAGTGCACGATTCTTCAATAGTGATGTATCAATACATCTTTAAAATGTAATATTGATTTTCAGGGACTCGCTGACGAACGCAAACGGTGACAAATCTCATCCCTTACAGGAGCGTTTCATTTAATGAAAGAAGGCCGACGACACGTGCGGTCTTCCCTTGCGAAATCATTTTGTCCTAGTTGTCTTAAGATTCATTCTTTTCCCACTGCGGCCAACCTTCCGAGTTGCTTCGACGCACGCATCCACTTTATTTTACTCCTATTCTACTCTTGAGCGGGCGAGCGAGCAACTCGTTCGTCCTCTTGCTCTCTCTCTCTCTCTCTCTCTCTCTCTCTCTCTCTCTCTCTCTCCCTCTCCCTCTCTCTCTGTCATCGGTCCCGCTGCGTGCTACAAACGGCCTTTGAATAGCGTCTAGTTTTTGCCGAGTAACTAGTTTTACCGGGGGTTTTCATTCTCCGCTCTATCCGCGAACGTATCGAGCAACCGTGAAAATTAATCTCGCCGGTTCTCTCAACGCCGTAAAATTCGAGCGAAAGTGAATAAAGTTCCGGAATCCACGAAACTGTCGCCGATTCCTAAAACTCGCGAGCTCCAATTATTGCTCTTTGATTATCTCTCTCAGCGTCAGTTACACGTAATATCGCGTTTTGTGAAATCGTTATTCGAGAAAGATTAAAACTTTTGAAATAAGATTAAAACGCCATTTTTTTTTTGTTGAATAACGGATAAATGTAAAAATATATGAATTTGCTGAAAACATTATTATCTGCGCAAATATTATTACGAGATGCATATCACAATCGTTTTCGTATGTATTGAGAACTTCAAGAACTTTTATCTTGGAATATGTATTGACAGATTCAAATAATACGCAGAAGTACCAAATATCAAAGGAAGAAATAAGTAAGAAAGGAAAGAGAAGCAATTTCACAGAGTAATAATTCTGCATTTCTTCCGTAATGCGTAATAAGAATATATAATAATAACAATAATGCGAAGCTACACCGCAACGAGGCATCAATTAATAGCGATTTTTACGCGCGTGTTACGTATAAATTTCAATCGACTGTAATAAGCCCAAAGCGGGATTACCTTGAGATACATGGCGCATTAAGCGACAATGCAAAAAAGAAACTCTCGTACAGTGGGCTATAAAAGTATTCCCGGCATGCAATCTCGCCTCACAATCACGTCCCTACTTAATATTTTATCTTTGGAAGTTGGTTGGCAGCGACAGTCTACGAGCGGGGAAATTAATCCCCAGTTATAAAGTAATATCGACCGGCTATTAAAGAAGCATGTTAATTAACGATTCCTTCAAACGACGATAGCGTGAATTCGTCCCATTCGTCGCGAGGTCTCGCGATAAATTATTACCTCGCGAGTCACGACCGCTGCACTCGGCGCGTTTCCTTTCGTATTTTGAAGCGCTTTGACATTCTCGATATAAAAAAAAGGAATTGTAAAGAGATTAATGGTCGCGCTAGACCCCGACGTGCGACTCTCCGTATTTTCGCCGAACGAGATGAAACTTTATCTCGTTTATAACTCAATGCTGAAAGAGTGCAACGTTGGAAGAGCGGACAAATAATGCGCACCTGAATAAATGTACAATGCTTTTCAACAGTCCATTAGAAAATAATAGGCATGCGTCAGCAATTTTGCTAAGATGTAGTAATATGTTAATGTTGCTTAGTATATAATACGTGTGATAATAAAAATAGGTCACATGTTGAATAAAAAGTATGCATAAAAAATAATCTGCAATGAAGTTATTTTTTTAAGCAATATTTTTTACATTTATTATATAGATTCTTATGGAAAGTGATCAATATAAATGCGAATTTAAAATTAACATGTTAATGTTGTTTCAAGTATAATACTTATGGTAATAAAAATAAGTCATATGTAAAATGAAAAATATATGCATAGAAGATAATTTCCAAAGAAATTATTTCTAAGAAATATTTTTTAAATCATTTTAGATTGTTATCTAAAGTGATTATCAACTCTGATTAATGTAAATGAGCAACGTTCGTATCATTCACATCATATGAAAGAATTTTAATCTCTCTCTCTCTCTCTCTCTCTCGAAATTGGGACGTCATTCTGCGATCTGGTCATGGAAGGACGAATATTTTATGTCCGATCTATATTACATTCTTCTCCTTCTACTTTCAAGGCACAGAAGCATATCATTCTTCTAATTCTAAGATGCTGATGTGAAAATAACGAAATATTATATTACTAGTACTAAATAATATCATTACGAATAACAAAGATAAAATAACGGTACAATAATATTTTAAATATACGTGTATAAAAGTGTGTGCGCGTGATATTATATTAAAATATGACGTTAAATAAACAATGTTTTCAGAATACAAAAGCAGGCAGGATATAAAAGTTGCTTAGATTAAAAATCCAAATTAAAAATATTTATTAACCTTTATATCCTCAAAGTTTAATAATAAAGAAAAATAATCCAGACTAAATCGCCTCGAAAATTATTCTCAATTGTTAGCTTTTTTTTGTCGAATTTATTGAATTACAATACGAACTTTAAATCTAAATAGAAATTGTAGGACGAAAATTTCAACAACTCCCTCTTCGCGCTTATATTCGCGGAGGATAAGCGCGTTTGTGTTTGATAAAATGCAAATTTTCGAACATTAATAATTTTGCCAACAGAAATAGTTAATTGAATAGAGAAACTAATGACTTGCAAAGCTTAAAATGTCACTTTATCGACGCCGTGGGCGTTGCCAGCAATTTCGCTGCTTCGTTTCGAAGTATGTTATGTTTTATCGCGCGTGAAACATTCCACACGAATAAATTATTAACAGGTTACGTTTTCTATTTAAAAAAATAATTTTCTCGATTAATGAGCGCGTAATAAATGTACTCCATTTGCGAGCAATACAAGATATTATTCTGTATTTATAGAAACATATAACTTCCGACTATCTTTTAAATTACGAGCGTGAAAATTGCTGAGAAATTGGTATTCTATTAAATCAATTTATGCAATACAAAAAAAACAGTTTATTATTACATTCAGCATTATTTTTGTAATAAACAAAAATTAAGTAAATTTTTTATTCAATTTGAATGAATTTATTTAGACAATAATTTTTTTCTTTTTAAATTATTTTTAGAATGTTATCTTTTTAATATTAAAAAATTAAAAAAGCTATTAATATACATACGATTCTTTTTCGGATATTCAAACGAAAATTGAAGTTGTATCTCATACTTTCTCTAAATTTCTTAATCAAATTATAATTGCAATATGAGATATAACAAACATCAAATTAATTAAGATCTACTCATCAAACTGTATTATATACTTTAAAACCGGTATCAGCCGAGTTCTTCGATAAAAATTCTATTAAATACAAGTTTTAAAATAACATGCAATGTCTATACAATATGTCTCGAATTACGTTTGTTTAATTAAACACGCTCGTTTATTTAAGAGATTTATAAATAATAGACCTAAATCCGGAATATAAATTTTTTATTCGTAACATTGATCTAATTTAAAATTTAATTAAGTTTAACTGTCACGCACAAATAATTTAATCCTTTTCTAATGAAAATTTGCAGTCGAATGAAATTAATTGCTACTTTCGACGAAGCATAGCGTAAATGTGTAGCAATAATAAATCGTATCCAACCAAATTAATTTAAAACGTAATGCATAGTTCTAAATATATTACATACAAAATAAATATAATATTATTTCTATATATTTTTTTTGTAAGTATATATTTATAAGTCATATTCAACGAAGAACTTCAACCAAAAACTGTGTTATAAGTAAGTCCGAAAATTTATTCGACGTGCAGTTTCGTGAATTTAAAGAGATATGTAAAAGTACATAATAAATATCAGTATTAAGATCTAGCTATTTCCGATGAAGCATTTCGATTGTTTATATATTTATAAAAGTTTAATTAATACTTTATATTTACGTATATTTAAAACAAAAAAATCTCTAATAAATTCATAAATTTTGATCAATTCTTAGAATTAGAATTAGATTTCTTAGAATTAGATTTTATATTTTATCTACGTTTTTATTTAATCTGTTTTATCGTTCTCTAGATAGTTTTAAATTATCTAGATGCGAAATTGTTCACATACTCATACGATCTTTCGAGTAGAGTCTGATCGAAACTTTGGTTTTAGTTTCAGGTTACAGCAAGTTTTGACCAAAAATTAAGGTTTCAGTTGAGCTTCGGTTTCAACCGAAATTTCGACGACGTAGTCAAAACTAATCAAAAGTTGTAAATCAAAACTTTGTACAAATTTTTGCCGACAAACACAGTAACCTGTTGGGCACAAATGCGAAAAAACTATTATTTTCGTTATACAATATTCGATTATTTAATTATAATTATTAATTTCAAGATTACTGATTGCAATTCTATAGTACGAAACATTTATTAACATGAAATATTTATTTGATTCATTTTCTAAAGACAAATATATTTTTCTTTTCTAAAAATTTTTATTTTATTTGTTGAGATTTTATTACTAAAATAATAGACTTGTGATACGCTAAATGATTATAATAAAATTGTAATACTAAGATAGTGCGTAATAATATATGTGTGTAATTTTATTATTTTAATAATTATGACGTCTGTAAAGAATATATAGTACTTCTGTGTGCGCGTGTCTGCACATATTCTACACATAAAAGTATCGATTTCGGCCGAAATTGATACATAACCAAATATTCGGTTTCGGCCAAAATGAAAAAACATAATTTCGATTGGACTCTACTTTCACTCATCGAACTGCGAAAATGAAGATTCAGATTGTTACCTCAAAACGAACTTCCTCTAAACTCCTTAGTCACAACTGCAGAGTTTGCTGTTGACATAATGTATTTATTGAAAATTTCGGGAACAATAACAGTCGACGGGGTGCGTGACGATGTGCGTCGCGCGTGACCTCGCGCGCGCGACGCACATCGTCACGAAGGTAGCCGCGCTATCACTCGCGCTCCGCGACTCGAGCGAGCAGGCTGCGGCGCACTTCACTCCGCGTGTGCCGTCGCGGTATTACCTCTTAACCTCACGTGACGCGGCTCCCCCTCGACAATTAGGTAATGTCCATGCATGTAACTTGACTCTCGCTATTAGCGATGCGTAAACATATCGAAACACTTACGTACTCGAGCAGATACACGTATGTCGCGCAATTTATTCATCCACGGCAGGAATCGAAGCGAGCTGCGAAGGCCGCGATGCACGGAAGACGCCAGGATAAGCGGGCGATGAGCAAATCCGGCAAATGTCGTTGAGAACGCAGAAGATTACGATTTTAATCCTTTCTCTATCTTGGGTATTTCGTATCCGAAAGATTCTTGTTCGTAGAAGTTTCTCGCAAGTTCGACGGATTACTAAATTATATACACTCGATGATTTTCTAAAACGAAGTTTCAACATTTATTCGAGAAAGCTCTAGCAAATTCTGGAAAGCTGAAAGTATGCTAGTAGACTTTCACAGATTTTTTAAATCGTTCTAAATAAGTGAAAAAGATGAACAGATTCGAGATATTCAGGATCGCACCTACGTTCTCCCGTTGCAGATTTCAGAAAGTTCAGTTTATCGTGTCGTGATTTTCACGGGCGACAATTATTTCCTTTGACGATTTGCGCTTCGCATTTTTTGCCGCAGGCGACAATATCGTCTTTTCTAAATTCGAATGGAGTGTGAACAGTGGTCGAACGATAGCATTTTTTATTAGGCGACACCGAGGTGAAGTGTGCTGCTGCCCGCTCGCTCGAGTCGCGGGGCGCGAATGGTAATGCGGTGACCATGCCGACAGTGCACATCACGCGCGCAAGATTATACACGTCGTCATCGTTAGCAAGCAACAAAGGGTAGAGCCGATTGTTTATTCCTTTCGTACGTTTCGCGGAATCACGAGTCGCATGGGTGGCTATAACCGATCGACGGAAGTGTGCGAAGTATCGCGTAATCATCTACCATCATTTTCGACGATTGGCATAACCGACGTGTTTCCGCGAGACTCGCGAATGTGTACCTAACCAAAAAGCTGAAGTGCCGGGCCTGAGGCTTCACGAATTATTTAATTGTCGAGGGGGAACCGCATCACAAGAGGCAGTACCGCGACAGGCATACGCGGAGTGAAGTGCGTTGCTGGTCACTTGCTCGAGTCGCGGGGTGCGAGTGGTAGCACGGAGACCTTTCCGACGGTGTGCGTCGCGCGTGTAAGGTTACTCGCGCCGTCGGCCGGTAGTAAACAACGGAGGGCAGAGCGGATCGTTCATTCTTTTTCGTACGTTTCGAGGATTGTGTGTCGTGTGCGTGGCTACCACTATCGGCAGAGGTGTCGTGCGAAGCATCGCGTAATCTCTCTCTCTCTCTCTTCTTTCTCTCTCTCACACTCATTTTCGACGATTGGCATAACTGATGCGTTCCGCGAGAACCTCGAGTATGCACCTAACCAAGAAGCTTGAAGTGCGGAAGAACGGAGGATTTACGAATTACTTAATTGTCGAATGGGGGACCGCGTCATAAGAGGCAATACCGCGACGGGCACACGCGGAGTGAAACGCGCCGCAGTCGCGGGATGCGAGTGATGGTACGGTGATTTTTCCGACGGCACGAGTCGCGCGTGCTAGGTTACTCGCGCCGTCGGCCGGTAGCAAGCAAGGGAGGGCAGAGCGGATCGTTCGTTGTTTCCATACGTTTCGCGGAATCGCGTGTCGTGTACGTGGCTACAATTGACCGGCGGAGGTGTCGTGTGAAGCATCGTGTAATCGTCTTTCCATCATTTTCGACAATTGGCATAACCGACGCGTTCCCGCGAGAGCCGCGAGTGTAAATCTAAGCAAAAAGCCTGAAGTGCCGGGCGGAGGCTTTATCAGTTGCTTAATTGTCGAGAAGGAACCGCGTCATGAGAGGCAGTATCGCGACAGGCATATGCAGAGTGAAGTGCGCCGCTGATCGCTTGCTCGAGTCGCAGGATGCGAGTGATAACCTCGTTCGCCGACGGAACGCATCGCGCGCGCAAAGTTACGTGTCCCGTCTGCCGTTATCGAGCAACGAAGGGATTATTCGTTCCTTTCGTACGTTTCGCGGAATCACGCGTCGTATATGCATAGCTATAACTGATCGGCGGGAGTGTCGTGCGAGGTATCGCATAATTGTTTCCATCATTTTCGATGATTGGCGTAATAGACGCGTTCCCGCGAGTGTGAACCTAACCAAGAAACCTATAGTGCCGGGTGAAAGCTTGGGGGATCGGCGTCAAACGACGGTGGAGCTGCGCCACCGTCAGGTGAGTAATTACACGTTATTGTGTCATCTTGCAGATCGGTTCGAGATGGATAGATTAGGACCCCGAGATTAATCCCGCATACGCGTGTGACCGTTTCGCGAATTCTCGTTACCCCCACAGGAATGCGCGCAGGCAGATCTCGTAAAACAGAGTTTATTGATGTTGATGCACTACTGTTGATGTATCGACAGCTCTGTTTTATGAGATTTGCATGCACGCATTCTCGTGTGTACAGCGAGAATTTGCGAACGATCGCACACACGTGTCAGGGACCTACGAATCACTTTGATTAATCGGGTTATGGCGTGTTTCTAGCATTAATTGACGGAATAGTTGCAGTATGCGCGAAGTGATTTAATCGATGGCGCATTTAAGGAGACATTATTTTGTTTTAAACACAGAAAAAACTGTTTTGTTAATTTCATTATTTTTGTTTCGAGCACAGAAGAAAAATATTAAATCAACAGTTTATTGTTTTATATATGGGTAAGCAAAGAGATAAAATCTTGAAATAATTTGATAATCTTAAACATGTAATTTGCAAACGTGAAGAAATTTTGTTTCTAGATTTTGTATTCTCGCTTATACACGGAAAATTGAATTGTTGATTTGATATTAATTTTTTTCTTTGAAGGCTGGGATAAAGGTTGTTTTTGTATATGAATTTTTTTCTTCGGAAAATGCGCTTACGATTTATTTTAAATTTTGCAAAACATAATACATACTTTATCTATAATTAAGATTTTTGCAAGTGAAAACAGTAGAAATTCTAGTAATTATAAAAATATATGTTCCATGAAATCAGTAATCAGAAAGATGGGGAGGGAGGAGGGGAGCAAAGGAGTAAAATTATAAATCTACAGATGTTCAGTTTTCGTTGGGTGTTTAAATTAAATAAAGACTAAAACTATAAAAATACAATATAATGTTGACAAGGTGTTTACCAAGAAAAACCGGAAAAGTCTGGATTTTTCAGATAATTTTATTTTTCACCCTTGAAAATCGTGAATTTTGATGGGATTTTATTGATACTTAGGAAAATTTTCGGAGAATTTTAATTTTAAATTCTACCTCTATTTTTCTGACAAAATTAATTCATCAACTTTTTCCTGGTATTGCGAAATCGATTAGCAATAAATTATAACATTATTGCACATCCACTTGCATTCTCGTGTTACTCACGAGTTTTTATAAAATTAGACAATATCTCGTTTTAAATTGGTGTTGTGTTTAATCACCGTGTGTTTGACCAGACCGCTATGTGCTACATTTATTTCACATTATTTTTCAGAGTAAATATGCCGATGAGGGCATATTTATCAAAAGGTCTCCTCTTAATTGGCAATCCTCTTTTTTAAAATGCTTGGTTATATTTGTGTATACATAAATGTATATACATTTGTTATTTTTTATGTAGCATATTTTGATGTAAAATTATATAATATAATTTATATTATAGAAAATTAATAATTACAATTATAGAATTTTTGAAAGCACTTGAAATTTTTCCAATCATATATTCTCATAATTCGAGATTTTATGTCGAATTTAAATTTTTTTTGGCCAAAACAAGTTATACATAAATTTGTAGAGGCACTCCACCACCCCAATTAATTTTAATAGCGTTCCTCTTTTTTAGACACCTTTTTTTTTTACTTTTAAATGTATTTTTCACTTAAAAAATTTTATCCTCATTTTTTCCTCATTTCTTCGAGCGTTTTTCTTTCTTCTCATTGATCACATTTCCTCCCACAGATTGACGCAGTGGACCTCGACGACCTCGACGTAGTAGTACCCCAGGGTCTGGAAGCCGAAGCTAACGTACCCATCGCGTCGTCAATTTAACTGAATAAACGAACCGCAGCCGGTTCGTCGCGTTGTGCGCTATGTTCAGGAATGCCGTAGATAATCGGACTAAAGGACCGATTTTTTTAAAGCCCATTTGTTCTATATTCTCATTCGTGCCGGTGGCCGTTACATTTCCGATGTACTGTTGAGATTGAAGTGTTTTCGTTGACTCGAAGTGCAGACTCGTTTCCATAGAACTGGATATCATGGGCTTCATGAACGGGAATGTACAGGTGTACAGTTTCGCTCCAAAGACATTTAGTGATAATTAGTCCGCGTGTGTAATTACCCGTGATGTTTCGCGAGTGTTGTGCAACTTGAAGAGAAGACCTGACAACCTGAGAGGAGGAGGAGGCTTGGGAAAAGCGTCGGGCGCCAGCGGAGCAACATTGCGGTAATTATTTGCTAGTTATACATTACTAATTATTAATCGTTTGTTTAATTTATTTGAATGTTTAAGAATTACAAGAAAGAAATTTTATAATGTAAAATCTTAAAAGAATTTGTACTTAAGAAGTAGAGTTAAGAAAATCGTACAATTATCTCATTAAATATTTGTTTAAAGAAAGAATATAAAGTTTAACAAATACAATTAATCTTGTAATTATTTTTTAAGCACTACTATAATTTGAATTTTATATTTGTATGTTACAGAATCAACGTAGTCATCGCAGCTAATAACTCCGCTGTTGCGCATCGGTCGGTGAGTGATAATTTTTTTACATAAGGTAACATATCTATGAGAAGAATTAATCACATACATTAACATATATTTATCTGTAATTATATACATAGTAAAATACATCTGGATGCATATTTATCGACCCATTTAACAACAATATAATATTATGATTAAACAAGTATATAACATCTCATTGATTTGTTGCCCTAAAATACATAGATATGCTAGAACAAATTAGAATGAACATTTAACCCTGGATCATTTGTCGATTTATTGTGCATGTGCATTATGAGAAGTGCAGAAGAGACGTTAGAATAGGCGTTGTATATTCTACATATACATATTTTTTTTTATTTTGTAATATTTATCTAATTGTAAATAGTAAACTTGAAAATTTACTATAATGTAATTGACATTAATTATGCCAATCATTAGAGATATTATCATTTCCAAATAAAATATAATCAAATTAGTATAAAGATCAAAAAAATAAATTTAATAAAAATTATAAAAGTTTTATTTAATGATGTTCATAACTTATGATTAAGAAATGTAGATTATAATAAGATATTGACATTATCTGTACGTTCTAATAGAATTAAAGAAAAAAATATAGGCAAAGCATAGGCAAATGTTGATAGAGTTTGTGTAATTAATATTGTATTCTTATTCATCTTCTATTTTTTTTTAATTTTTGATCTTTATTCAGATTTATATATATTTTTCTATTTGTCCAGGATTAAATGTCATATAAATCGGCGAGAAAATAATAATTTATAAATTCTTACAAAATATATTATATATTACATATATTACAAGTATAAGTAAAAAGACATTTTAGAAATCTTTTAATTACATAGAATATCTTATTCAATATTTATCAAATTTATTTAATAAAATTGCACTAACAATTGACTGTACTACTCTTATAACGTCGATTGTATCCTAATTTTTGTACAGCAATCTCTGTATTTTTTTACTTATCCATCTCTGTAGATAGCTTATGCAAAGTTAAATCTTGTGAGATCCAAAAAAAATACATTATTGTGAAACAGAACAATTTTTTAGATTATCTGTGAATTAAATCGTTTCGCCAAAATATTTGATTTTAAAATAACATTTTTCTCACTTCCTGTATTAAAATTATTTTCAATAGTATATAACAATGTAGTAACAGGATATTAATATCAATCCATCAATTTGTGAAAATATTTATCACGCGTAAGAACATAATTATAGTTGCATTTGTAATAGAAATTTACCCCTTTTTTGGTTCTCACATTATTCATTCTAAATTTGCCAACGAAAAATCTAATCTAGAAGTTTAAATATATTAAATGTATGTACTTCGTATATTGATAAATGGTACGTAAGGTAAGTGTACAATATCAAACAATATGAGTGAAAGGTGCGCAAAGTAGGCGTACAAAATTCTTTCGCATACGTGTGATGGTACGTAATCAAAGGCGAAATGATGCCGTCACATTAAATTCCAATCCCTCGCAAATTAAAATCTCAACTCGTTGCAAATTAAATCTTAATTCGCACTTTATTTCCCGGATCTCGTGCGATCGTGACTAAAGATTCCTGCTGAATTAGCAAGCACAGGTAGAATCCCTCCATAAATCGCGGGCCACATCCCATTATTGGTGTTCTAGGAGTAGAATTACAGATAGAAATAGGAGATAGGTACTAGGTAGGACTCGAATAAAAACATTAATAGGTAAGATACGGATAGATAAAGAGATATATGAACATAATTCGATTAAGAATAAATGTAGTTAAATTTAAACCAAAATTGCTTTTGATTTGTTTTAATTAATTATTTTGCATTAACAAATTAGAAATATAAAATCTTGCTATCTAACATTTTTTTTAACGTACAAAATATTTTTGCGAGCGTCGAAAGCGAGATTTGAAAATCTCTGTTGACAATTGAATGAGCAAGTAATTCGACGGTCGACTCGATCAACTGCTTTTTTCCCTCGAGGGAATTTTTTCTCCGTCAAGACGTTTTCTAATTCCGAGTCCCTTCGCCACGCGATTACGCGGATTATCCGGAATAATTTACACGCCGCTGCGCGGATGTAATTTATACGACCGGCAGGGAAAAACTGGAGTTACATGCTCGCTGGGAGATAGAATATCGAATTTACGAACTCGAGTGAACACGCGCGTACGTTTCTTATCTCGCCTGATTTAATCGTGTTTTTTTCCAATTCTCACTAGTAATTTATAAAATAAATACCGGCCGGATGTTAAATATGTTAATTAACATTCCGTGAGGTCTACAACCGGCGTCCGGTAGCATCATGTTTACTCAAGCTCACCGTCATTCACTTGGCTCTTGTTTACACGTTACAACTACATGTCATTAGTTTCTACTGATACGCGCATTGTGTGCACAACGAACCTGGCTTGCTATTTGGAATAAACAAGAGCGAGGTGATAATAACTTTTATTATCTTTTTTGATTCCCTTTCTTACACGTATCTTTAGTCGTAGCCCTATTAAATTTACAATTATATCCGTTTTTAGAGTTATGTCTTTTCTCCGCGATTTGTCGAATTTATTTCTTGCGTTTGATGAAACTTTAAAATAAAATTCTAAAGATAGTTTATGATCAGAAATGTTATTTACAGACAGTTTAATTTTGTACTGGACTAGACATAACAGCGATTTTTTTACAAATTTAATAAATATTTATAATAATTATACAATTTTTTAATTTAATAATTATAATAATTAATTTAATGATTATACTTAATTAACTAATTATGCAATTATTATATTAATTAAATAATTATTAAATTAAGGAATTTACAACCAATTGGAAACGCGGAAAACAAGCTTCAAATTAGATAATGCTAATTTGAAAATGGGAAGGATCATAATATTTTTTAAATATTACAATTTATTAATACATATCTGATTGATTTTATACCCCAAATATTTTCAATTGCAAACGATTTATTACGTTGAAAATTGATTTTATTTTCTGACTGAATAATCTCTAATCGAAAAGCTTTTCGAGTAAACGGACTTTAAAAATTATTTATACGTATATTTCAAATAACAAATTTCCTATATATACATTCTAAATAAATTGCTCATATCTGTAAATGCTCGCACGTATATTTTCTAATTAAGGAAACAATGCTCATTCAGTTCCACGCCCTGACCGATTTCACACGACATAATCTCAACACTCTAACAAGATGCTCTGGTAAAAAGTGGTCAATTATTTCACTGAGAAAAAAAATTCATACATTTTAATAAATATTTATTCGAATAGTACTAATGAACTACATATTTACCAACGGTACATAAATATTTACTCTATAAGAAGAAATGATATTTAAATTAAATTAGTGATTTTTGTATTAAATAAATGTATATTTACATTTAGTGAATATTTCATTAGTACTATTTGAATAAATATTTATTAAAATTTAGTAATTTTTTTCTCAGTGTAGGATTTCGATTACGAGTTTTGTACCTAATATCTTGTTGCGAGTCGTGACCGATTTCACGCAATGCAATCGGTTTAATCCATTGCGATGTCGTACAACTGCAGTTTTCTTCTACAATTCATTAAGTCATGATTTAATGAAACATTAATTTGCCTCTACAAATTGAGAGACATTGCCTGAGATAATTAAATGACAGTTTCTCTCAATAAGAAAGTTCTTTATTTACTCCGCTTCTACAAACGGTATGGTAACTTCAGGAAGTAAACAATTAAATGAAACATTTAATGTTTTTATATTAATGAAATAATTTGTAAATCCATCCATAAAATAAATTACTTCCTGATTTAAACTTTTAGGAAAAACAATTCGATTGTAACTTTAGAACTATAAAAAAAAATAGAATTATTCAGTTATTCAGGGTGACGCAATTTTCAAAATCTTTCAACTTTCTCCATAGAATTTATGCCCAAAAGCGATTTCGAAATCATTAGGTTTCCACAGGTCGTCTCGCGGAATAGCGCTGTACAGTTAGTCGAAACGACGCGATATATGAGAGGAGGTAGCCGACAGATGTTCGTACCGTTGAAGAGGCGCGGGACAAGTCGACGTCCTAGGGTCCTGGATGTTCTCGCGAGGAAGTCATCTCCAAGCGGCGCGACTTGCTCGTCACAGAGAGGAGATAGTAAATGCGAAAACGGCGCGTCGGCAGATCGCACGGAATTCGCAGATATGAAATGCGCGCACGGATATAGGCGAGCGTTGAAGCGGTTATCAAATGCGGCCTTTAGAAATGTGGACGGTTGTTGGGAATAAAAGCGCGAACGCGGAAAAGAGGAATATAGGACGCACGGTGATGGGGAAAATATATTTACGCGTTTACGTTCCGGGAGAAGAGTGTAGCGAAGACACGAATATATATTTTCGACGAGATCTGAGGCTGATTTTTTACACCGTACTCGCAAAAATTTATTTTGTGGAGATCGCATTTGTACACGGAGAGAACAATTTTACTGCACTACCTAAACATTTAGTTAGATACAGATCAGAAAATAACTTTACGTTGGACTATTAAAAAAATTATGTAGGACGTCTACACTAAGAGAAAAAATATTTTAAAACAAAGGAATTTTATTTAATGCATAAAAAAGTTGTTTACTCAATGGAACCGAATATATAGCTTATTTACTTCAGTCAGGTTAAATTTTTTAATTCAAATGTTTATGTAAATAAAATGAAATAATTTTTTCTTGCAGTTCTAGAAAATATTTATTGCTAGACTATTTTTATTTTCAATATAGTTAGATTTTGAAATCTAAGAAAACAATTTAATTAAGTTTAATAATACCATATTATTTGTAAAATTATTATATAAATGTAAAAAATATAATAATACAAAATTATATACTTAAGTTATATGTCTATTTACTTAAAAGTAAATATTTTTACTTAAATAGAATAAACAAATGTTAGCATTAAAATATGGTTTTAAGAAAGTGTTTTTTTCATTTAAACAAATTTTTTTCTCAGTGCATGATAACGTTACTGTAACCACTTTATCAATCAAATTAAATGCCCGATACAATTTTTTAAATAACAAGTTTAACATAACTATTTTCAAATCTGTATTTCAGCAAAATTGTTCTTTTCGCATAGAAGATGTTTTAACCATGCATATTTGCAGGTTTATTAAAGTTAAAAAAGATTGCTAAAAAATACAAAAAATTAAAATGCACTTTTAAAAATGTTGCCAGTTGCGGTTTGGATTGTTGAAAACATTTTAATTTACCAGAGAAGAGAAAATAATTCTTTAGCCAATAATTACACATTTAAAATAGAATTTGTATAATTCGATTCATTCGCGCGCGCATAAAAAAATCCCTTGTTTTCAGAACAGCTTCTAAAAGCGTAACCAAAATTTTGTAATAGGGTGTCTTTTGTGGTTGGCCTGAATTTGTCTCAGGTCAAAGATTAAAGCACGAGCTGACAGCATTAAATTAGTAAGCATGTCGCTTACGAAGTTGTTGAACTATATGCTCGGCTTGTCACGACAAAATATATATAGTGTATGCACCGCCGTATGTTAAAGCACCAACGACAGTGTGTTCGCCACTCTATACGGCCGTCTAATTAATTACAAGTGGCGAAGAGCGTCGTCGGCCACCGCGGATAACGGCACTAAGAATAGCCGAATGGTATTCAGTGTGCGAAGGGCATTGCGAATTAAAGCGTCTTCGCCGTTCTCTCTTTCACGACATCGCGAGCCAGAAAACATTCCAATGTCCAATTGCGGCTTTATTATGATTTGTCTTGGTTGTAATGATGAACCTAAGAACCTACGGACAACCGCAGCGTACTCTTCGTAATTTTATAGGATTTACATAAAAAGAACTGGCTTGAAGCACTGTAATGATTTGATGTGAAGAATGCAAATGACATGCATAGTTTCCGCATTACGCGAATACGAATGTCTCTGGAACTATTACGTGGGAACTAGAAACTTGTTCAGTTTACTGAACTTAAATCCAAGAGCTCTCTAAATCCGTTCACATATAAATAACAAGATTATGAATTATAAGCACCCCAGTAAATCACCAACTTGGAAAAGCTACATACATGCATATGTATATATCTTCTGCCGTCTCGCCGAACAGCTCGGAGAGTATTTTTTAGAATGTTGTTTTTAAAATAAATTTTAAATTTTTTCCAAATTTATAAAGAGCTTAAAAACGTAATAAATAAATAAATCGCAGAACAAATAGAAAAAGAAAGTTACATTTAAACAAAGCGTAAAATTATTATTCCTGTCTAAACAAAGAGCTTTATTTTTTAAATTGCGAAATCTACGATTATTTACTGTAAAAAAATATAATAATTTGTAACCATTATGTCAAAAAAAACATAAATAAAATTGAAAAAGAAAAATTTATTTTTAACTAGTTTGCGTCTCATTTCGTGAAATCGATAAAAAGTTAATAAACGAAACGCTTGTGGTCTGCTACGTTAACATGTTGACCACAAAGTTGACCGCGACAGAATATTTGAAAAATTCGATTTGAAAAAAACAAACGGGAATCAGTCTAGATTCACAACAATTTCAACGAGACACCGTTTACTCGCATCAATCGATAGCGATTTTTCTGGCACAGTTTCTCGCTTAGCACGACGATGATTCGATGATAAATCGACCTATCTAGGAGCTAACTGTACTTGAATTTATCCCACAATGCGATTCAATCGAATAGGTTCCGGGACAATAAAGAGAAGACGCTCAATTGTGACTCGTGCCATCAAACCAGTCGGTTCACGCATCGTTAACGATAGACAATGATATCTATACTAGCATTCGAGCAATATTTTAATACCAATTTTTAAAATAACAATATTTTACGACGGTATCGATAACAATATCTTAGAAACGAATGAACAAGAATTTTCTTATTTTCTGAGAACCGTTTGTGTAATCGATTTTACTTTCGCAAACTTGCTTCGCGTATTCATCTAGCAAATTATATAATTATGGATATCACTCAATGAAATGATCTTGCAAGTCACGTATACATCCACATTTTTTTGCTACAAAAAATCAAAGTAGATAAATAATTAGCAAATATTGTAATATCAATTTAGTACTTAACCAAAATGGCAGTGACAGACTTTATATCTGAACTGTTCGTGCGTGAAATTTAGAAAGAAAATTTTTCTGTGATGTCTGTTTATGTTAAGGCCAATCGTACTTGTTATAAAATTTTAAATTTAATTGTATAATTGACAATGAGACTAAATTTTCTAGAAAATGTTATATGTTGCTGCTATAAATTCTATATGTGACAAACAATATTTTAGCAGATATAAAAAATAGCGATAAATTTTTATTATGATACCTAGAAATCTAATTAGCAAAACATTTTTTTTTGAGTGATAATAAATAACACTAAAAACGGCGTTTCTCGTAACGTTTTCTAATTTCCAACTTGAAACACTTGTCGATATATCGCTCAGCATCGATACATTATAGCGGTTTCTCTCCTACGATCGCGATGATAATATTGAAATGAAATCTTGGTGTAATCTTTATTCAAAATGACTGTATCTACGCACCGTAAACCGCGTGGAATGCGAGATTCGTAGGTACTGCAGTACTCGTAGGTCTTTGCCGAATGCAGAATGCGTTTCGTTTATATTGACCCAAATTAATCGTAGCGTTTTTCGCGACGACGCGACGTGGAAGCTGGCATGCTTCTTAATTAAGCCAGTGCCAAAGCGTGGCAATAAAGAACGACTTTAGCACTTTAACGTCAATAAAGTTTGCTTTCACTGGTGAGTGCATTCAATATCGAACTGATGATTTTCTTACGCGCCATTCAAATTTTAAATTTTTATGTTTTCTTGTCATCACATATGCATATATGCGGGAATATTTAAGTTGTTTGTTATATATTTCACATTTTGATCATTTTATTTGTGAGCTAAACTGAAAGTACCAACAGTTGTGATATTTATTGGGAGAATGGCTTTTAAATTATTTTAACTATCCGATTTTAACGATGTTTGTTATTCGCGCATTTATCTTTTTATAAATAAAAATCGTGATTTAGCAATCCGGTATTGGAATTCATGTGCTTTTTTTTCCACTCAATCATGCTTCCCATGTCGAGAAATGAATTTCATGCTGCTGCTAAACCGTTTAGTAACAACTTTATCGTGCGGATTTAACTTCGTTTTCTTCGAGTTTTGTTACGATTATGGTTTTATACGCGTTTACCTAATGGAAATCGTGTTCGACATCTCTTACGTTTTGTTACACTTTAACGCCTCGAACTAATGACGCATAAACGTATTAGTGAATGCTAATCACGTGTTCGCTGTTGCCGTAATACCTCAATGAAAACAAATCGTTTCCGAGAAGAAACTGAAGGGGTTTAAAGCAGTTCCACAGAAATCATTGTCATTTGCCACGTAAGCTATTCGATTAAAAATTATTTTTAATTAATCTTTATTTTGCACGCAATTTATTTTAATTCATCCAAGTGTTCTATAAATCAAATAAACGCATATATAACTGAAGCAAGAGAAGCTCGAGAATTTCTTTATGAAGAGAAACATCGATTAATATACCGAAATAATTTTGCTGATATATCTGAAAATTTAGTTGGATAGATCTAAAAATAATTTTATTGGATTATAATTGCGAATAGTTATGTAAAACGCTCAAGTATAATTATACTGTTAAAACAGTATTTTGACAGCATTTCTAGCAACCAGTTCAAGCATTTTACATAATTATTTTAATGGCTCAACGAAATTATTTTCGTATCTACATCTAGTTGAATTTTTAGACACTTTAGCGGGAGTGGTTCTATCTATATAAGTAAAGATAATTTTGCACGCGTAAAAAGGGGCCAAGAAAGTGAACGACAGATAAACGTAACGTCGAATAGCAAAAGGTCCTAGTGGAACGGGAAAACGATCTGGGAACAGGTGAATGAGCGCGAGGGAACTCGGCTATTGACGCGAATAATTATGTGCACAACCTGCGTGAGTTTGCACGTGCACGTAATGTTTCATGCCGGGTCAAAGCCAGTTGCGATGCTACCCAGACAACAGAAATCCTTTCAAGTGTACGAATTCGCACATTTTTTTTCGCAACAAACTGTTCGTCGCGGCGAATTCATTACGCGAAGCTGTTCCGCGACTAATTCCGAGAGCACAGAATCGATTAATCATAATTAAACAGCAATTACAAGAAACACTTCGCGCGATCAAACGTCAGTTTTGATTAAGCTTATTAACATCGATTTTTTTTTCTCGGTTAACTCGGATACGAGGAGTGGCAGAATATTGTCAATGAAAATATCATTATCTGTTGTACGACTTACACTTTGATTTATGGGACCTGTTCGAATTGCACTGGGAAAAAAAAATTGTTGAAAAAATGAAATATTTAGTCCGACACTTTCAACTAGACATTGGGTTGATTCAATAATTATTTAGCTGCACAAAAATAAGATATAGTTTGTTTATGTCAATTGTTAAACTTTTTTTCATCAAGAATTAACTAAACCAACTCAATATTTGAACGCATCGGACTAAATATTAGTTTTTTAACCATTTTTTTTCTCAGTGTAGATATATAAAAGTAAAATAGAAAATCAATGTGGTGTGTCCATTGCTGTCATAGTTACACACTTCTCTTACATTTTAGCCAAGTTTTGAACAAGGGTCCTGACGAGTATCGATTTTAGTTAAACACATCTCATTTTATAGTATCAATCCCGTTTCCAAACCGTCAGCATTTTGCAAATACTGCTAACTTTAGCCTCGCGTTTCCGATGCTCGATAAACGGAAGCTTTCCATTACGGGGGACGATCGTATGTTCCTGTCGCGTTACGCGACAGATGCCGCGATCGAAATAACATCATCGGCACACAGGTGACGAAGAAAAACGGATTCTCTCCCGCGGGCAAATATTAATAAAACCATAAATTCGAATACGTCCTCGAAACGGGATTTATATAAGTGGTCGAATCGCGGCCAGCGCACATCACTATCCAGGATTCGTGCCAGTAGATTACGGATAATCGCCGCGGGAGAGTCGAAAATATGCTGTCCGCATCCGTGACGGACGCGATAAATATGGATCGCCGTAATTTTTTTTCTCGCGACGCATAATTTGCGAGAGAAATAATAGCGAGAGCCTTGGCAGACGCGTGTTAACAGTTCGGAAAGTTGAACAGATCGGCAACCCTCGTTAATTGACTGAGCAGTAGAGATAATTCTTAAAATTATCCAAGGAAAATAAGCACAGCACTAAAATGTTTTTCTATTTACAATATTTTCCTTTTTCTCCTGCTATTTAATTTAATCTCGATTTAATTTAAATAAATTAGTCGCTATTAATAATAAATTCGCGATTAACGTAAATAGTTTGCATCATTCCGAAGGCTATTTATTATTAATTTTTTGGCATTTATTTATTAATTATTTATTTAATTTATTAATCTCTTATATTGATACTTGTTTTTTTTTTTTGCAATTATTTATTTCACGTTTTATTATCTCCCGAAGTTTTGTTCGAAATGAACTAAGGAAGAAATAAGGAAGAATTAAAATGGAAGAGTTAAAGCAAAGTAAATTGTTTACTCTGTCAGATTTGCATGAGAAATCAAATACAAATTAGTCTGAGAAAGATTTTGAATCTGTTTTTTCTTTTTTTCTCTCCGTATTGTTTCTACAGATTTGTATTCTATTTCTATCTGTAATGGCTGAGTTCTCAGGCAAATCTGATGATAAAAAATTCATCTCATTATAATTTGTTTTCATGATGTCTGTCTTATCTCCCTATTGTTGTAGAAAATTTGGAATTTATGTGAAATATTGAATTGCGTTATAAATGTTAAGTAACGGAGTTAACTTAAACTTTAATCGTAAATTTAAATTTTCCTTTGCGGCTAAAATATCGGTATAATTAATTTTCGGAAAGTGTAGGAAACTTTTCTCACACAGAATAAGTTTTTAAATCTAATAAAGTAATAAAATGTTATTGCACATTCTTTATCAAATGTTTCGACAAAGAACTCGGGATTTTATTACTAAAATATTTAATCTTTAATATTAAAAATAATCTCTCTCTCTCTTTTAAAATATTTTTTAAAAACAAATTTAATAAATATCTTTTAAGAAATGTAATTCTCTATTTAAACAACCATCAAAATCACCATCAAAATTAAATCACCATTAAAATCACCATCAAAATTTAAATCACCATCAAAATTAATTATCCTTGTTAAAATGAAATAATCAAGAAATCTAGAACTCTAATCATTTTTTCCGTCGTGAATTCATGTACTCTCGCGGCAATATGTAAAAATATGCAAAGATTAAGCATGTTCTTCCCCGAAGGAGAAGCCATTGGACTCACAATGGTAATTCCAGAGCGACTGCAATTTCACGTCTACTCGGTCGTCCTTGAACGCAAGTATGGATAGGTAAGCAGGATTTTCCAGTAGCTGGTGAAGAGGCGCCTCCTCCTCTTCCTCCCCCTCCGCCTCCTGCCTCTCCTCTCGAGCACGTTCTTCACACGTAAAAATCCGGTTTTCCGAGGCGCGGAGAGTATCTCCCTTCGACACACGCGTGAATACTTGGCGTTTTAACGAGGCGCAGCACCTTTATTAACACCGTTCGCGTCACTCACGCGTGCAAGTTCCGCTGATGACAAAACCCTTTCGATGATAACGATTCCCGACGAGTTCTGTAGCGTCTCTCCTCCTCACTCTATTTCCGCGCACGTTTTTCGCGCGAGTTTTTCTCTCACCAACGTCCTGCAGGCAGGTCCTCTTTAAAATCGACTCCGCGATGATTCACCACCATTCGCGAGCGAGAGACCGCGAGTAAACTACGTAGAAACCGCGAAGAAAGCGAAGATCCTTTTCTTTCGGCGCGGATTCCACCGATGGAAGGGAAAAAAAAACGTTTGCCGCGAGATTTTCTCAGGACGACGCTCGTGAGAACTCGAGGAGAGGACACGCACCGCGCTCGCGGACCGACGCGGCACTTGGGTGTCTGAAGGTGCCTCAGGTGAGACGCCAGGTGGATACCAGGAGAAAAGGCGCAGCGCAGGCCCTCTCCTCTCCTTGTCCCGACCGGTCCCACCGCACCCGGCGAGCTACGGACAAGGTTTATAGCGAACGAACGGAATCCAAGCGTTCTCTTCTACGTCCTGGGGAAGGGCGGAGGCGCCTCTGTTGAGTCCGATGATCTCCTCACGGGGCCCGGGCCCCTGCCGAAGTTTCCTACTTTATCGATGAAGAGGAGACTTCAATGCGTGCACTGGAAATGTGCGAATCAAGGTTTTTTCACGCCGATCGAATTTTATTTCTTTGCTTGAATCCGAATCGAACAAACTGCATCGACAAAATTTTTCAAATCGAATTGTTGAAATATTTCTTTCAATTGCTAACACAATTATTGTTGTGATTAGAATTTTAATATAGAAATTTAATGAAAAATAATATAAATTATAAAAAAAAAGATTTCTACGTAAGAGAGAGAAAAATAATATCGAGTGTTTGAATATTTCGTATATTATTAGCATAGATAAAATAGATAGGTATTGAACGTGAATAATCTGGTAAATTAGATTGTACGTTAAATCATTTATTATAGGTGCAAATATCATTAGATTAAAATTAAAAATTCAAAGATTTATATATTTTATATTCAGAGAAATATATTTTCCAAATTAAATTTTTTTACATTTCTTGTCATCTTTAAAAATACAGATATGGTCAGTTGTAAATTATTCCTAACCATATGTCTCAAATTTTTGATTAAAACTGTATTTAAAAAACATAGAAGATAAAATTATATTGATTCTCATTAATTAAAATAATTTTCTGATTTCTCTTAAATTGAAATATCAGACTTATTTAAATATTGACAATTTTAAATTAAATTTCTAAAAATAGAGTAGTGAGGCAGAGCAACAACTCAGTTGTTCTTAAGAATGTATAGGGCATTTCTTAAAACATTAAGGAAATTGTGAAAAAATTACAGATTGTTTTATATTGCATTTAAAAGTAGTAGAAAAAATTTGGCGACGATTTTCTGTCTGGACTAAAAATTATTTCAATAAGAAGTAGATATGTGTTTTTATGAAAATATAATTAATGATGAAATAAGAAATAATGAAAAAAATCTGAATTTTTTTATTTAAATTTTTAAAATATTCAAGATGATTTATATAAAATTTTATTGCGATGCAGAGATTAGTTTTGTAAAGTAAACAAAATTTATTTATTTAATAACTAACGGACAATCACAATAAAACTTTGTATAAATCATCTTAAATACTCAAAGTACTTACACAAAAAAATTTAGATTTTTCTTAACGTTGTAAGATAATTTAATTCTTAATATCATAAATATAGTAAACTATAAAAATATGTTATTAAATACAAATATAATTTTATTTACACTATTTTTATATAGTTTATTTGAAGTGTTAATATTAAACTTTAATATTAACACTTGAAATAAATTAATATTAAATTTTTTTATAGATACTGTATGTTGGATACATCCTTAAATATAATTTTCAAAAATTTGAATTAAGCTGTGAGATACTTGCTGGGGATTTATAATAATAATGATGAGGCGATTTTAATAAGAAAGTGTAGATATAACAACGTTTATTGTTTTGTATGCAAATATAATTGCTAGGAAGATGCAACTGTTAATCTCAGCATTTATTGTTATTTCAGCAACCTGTTAATCTCAGCATTTATTGTTATTTCCTTGAATAGGTGAAACTCTAAGTACCGTGTTGTATTAATGCAATAGCACGAAAAGTATGAAAAGAAGATAGCTATGCGCGCTCGGTCATGGAACAAATAATGAGTAACGAATCGGGAACATGGAACGATTTAATATTTCTAAACGCAATTGCGTGACGTTGATCGTTAATTTATTTGCGCATAAGTCGCCGGCCGTAATTAATCGCATCGCAAGAATAATGCAGTCGTTATTACGTCACATACGAACGTTTCATCATTCAATGTTAGTGCTAATGACGCGACAAATTCTGACGCCGATAATTAATCCGATACCGATCTATCCGTGTGTTACATCACGATTGCGATAACTTGTAATTAAACTATTCGAATTGAATCGAAACGTAACAAAGGACTCATTTATGTCCCACGCAACTAGAGTTGTAGTTCGGCGGTAATAAAAGTTTCCGTTCCACCTAAAAATTACCGCCACGGTGTATGGAGAGCGCCAAGGAGGAATCTCGGTTTTCCTGCACGCATCAGAAACGAAGGGGCCTCTGCCGAGTTCGATGATCTTTACGCGCTGCAGGCCCCGCTTCCGAGATCTCTGCCTTATCGATCACGATATCGAGGCTTCCCCGATCCCTCGCTCTAATGAAAGCTCTAATAGGAAATTATGTGGCGCAAACGCGTTCTCCGGCAACAAGTGGCGAGCACGAGTTACGAGTTGCGGCACAAGTTAATTGCACTCGAATGCTAATAATAACGCGAGTTATTCGCCAAACCGGATGTCGGTTATGATTTATTTCTAAGTTTCTCCCTATAGTGATAATGCAAATATTTAATTATGATATAATCACATGTGTATGTTAATATAAAATTGCAAATTAACGAGCCATCTGATGATGGAAAAGACTTGGTGAAGTTTCCGTTTAAGCTTTCCATCTTGTTTTGTTCTACACTACATAATAGTTTCCTAATATAATTAAAATTTTTTTTTAAAGTTATTAAAAAAAAATTCTTTGAATAATTTTTAATTATTAAAAGAAAATTAATCTAAATTTCTCGAAGAATGTATCCGTAAATTTTTCTTAATAAATCTGGGATTTATATTAAAGAAATATAATTATGTAATGAAATTTACATAAATTCTTTTTCTGTTTGCACGAAGCGAATGGCTCGAATATTATCCGCTTCCTTTCTGCTTCACGGTTTTTCCAAGATGGAATTGACATAGAAATTTGCTTTACTCCCGTTTAAGAGGAAGATAGTTTAGCGGATAAAAGCATACTTACTTCCAGTCGGATAGTCAAGTCGGCGTTTCTGCAACATATATAGGATGGAACACACGTAAATTAAAGCCCGAGTGAAAATGTTTGAAAATTTAACTTGGCAATGAATTTTAATTCTACAATGCATTTACAGCGCAAAATTGAAAAACTGTACAGCTAACCTGGTGCGAATTTAATAATAAATAAAAAAGTATCGCGAACAATCAAGATAGTTGAAAAATTTAAAAAAAGAAAGTGAGCCTCCTGTAAAGTTAACGTGTTAATGAAAAAAAAACTTTGACAATAGTCGATAAAATTAAGTTTAAATCATTTGTGTCGAAGTACCGTACTCACCTCGTAGTCACGAGTTGGTAGATTTACGTTCTTCGTCTGCATCTTCTGTAAAGAGATAGGAAAAAAAAATAAAACTTAAATGTAATTGAAATGTTAGAAAATTACAAATTTTTATTTACATAATTTAATATAAAATCGAAGCATCGTTCCTTGATTCTGTCTAAAAAATGAATTTAATATTTTTATAATATTTAAAAGAAAAGTATTTTGCGCCTTGTTTTATCAGCTTTGCTTAATTTTCTTAGTTTCTTTTACATTTTTTATTAATCGAAAACACACGATCTGGAGCAAGATTGCAAATTTTAAATAGAAAGTATCACGTTCTATAAGCGTAAGTAAGTAAGCAGCGACCTATATTTCTGTTATAATTGGATAATAACGTTAATAATAAGACAATGCATTTATTATCATTCGTATTAAATTTAAATCCATATAATTTATTATATATCCCGATCAAAACGTCTTGCGGAATAGGTAGTGTCGAATGTCTTTCTGCGCGCGCATGTTTATAACATATACGATCGATCGCAGCCGTAAAAATGAGAAGTGATGCGAAGCAGCTGTGAAACTCGCGCAAACAACAACAAACGACGTTGGCGTTGGATGCTGCAGGGTTGGCCAAAATGCGGTCGGTCGCAGCCGCACGGTATGCCATGGTTTATGAATCGGATCCGCGCCCAGCGGACTTTACGTGTAAACAAGGGGAAAGGGAGGGGGAGGGGGCGAAGGACCTTCGGCTCTCTCTACCGAGAGAGAGAAGAGCGCTCTTTGGTTCCGTGACCCGCAGCCATTATGCGTCGGAGCATTTTCTCACGAGATACCCCGCTCTAATTATATGTCTAGCCTCTGCTCCTGAAACCTACGGCTTTATTGCTAAATATGCTCGCGCTACGAAACGGAGGCCCCCCCGAGGAAAAAATCTAATTTCTACTTCGTGCTCCGTACTTAGGAGGGCCCCAAGTTTCGCGGGACCAATGGCTGCGTTCGAAAAAGAACACGCGGCAGCGTCGGCCGTTCGGCTGCGGCCCCCGTAGGATCTCGTCGGCGGTATAATCTCGGGGTTAATCGCATAATTCCGACGGCCGCGACATCGTAAACGCGCGCCGCGCCGCGCCGGTCCGGGCGTTTTTCGGTCGAAAAGAAAGACGCCCGAAAGCGTTTCCACGTAATTAATCTCTTTTACTCTGCCGGCTGCCGGAGCGGCGGCGCGCCCCGAGAGCATTCGAACGTCCATCCCCCTTCACATCACGCTCGAATCGTGTTATATCCGAAACACTAGACTGCGCGAGATCAATAGACAGCGGAATATAATACATAAATGCATTCATTATTATTCACTTGTAATTAACCATTTTATCGTCGCGGATGCATCGATGCGCTCTGAGAATATTTAAACGTAACGAGTATTTACACATTGACAAAACGGTATATTTATATCGATGGATCGTGAGATTGCAAATAATGCATTTTGTATTATTATCGCTAATATCAAATTATAATAGAAATAAAAATGTGCAAATTGCTGCGAGCGTTGCTCGAAATTCGCGCTTACGCTTTCCGCGTTGTACGAATCCCTCATTGAAGGTGAATTTTCAACGAGGTTTTAATTAATTGCTACCTAATTTTAAATGGGCTTCAGATTGAGATTCTATTTGAATCTATGTTGGGATGTATGAGTTCTCAGAACATTACCAAAAATATAAAAATTTCACAGAATATTATGTTTGCGTATCTGTGTAAAATTTGAACAATTTACTTATTGATTTAAGTTATTTAATTTTTTATTTACTCTTGAGTCTTAAGTAAAATTGCATTTTGCAGTATATACTTATTTGCAAATTTTATGGGGATGTAGCTTTACCATACAATCAAATCAGAATTTTTACATAGTCTAATACGTACAAAAATTCATTTAGGTCCACTTGCTCGTTTAAAAGTTATTTATTGAGAACTTGATCAAAATTTCTACTGCAAAAACTATTATCAAATTTTTCGTTGTTTTCTTCTTTGCAACTAGTTTCGGGCATTCGCGATCAAATTTTTTTGTTATTGATTAGAAAAAAAAAGAATGAATCTAGAGAATTCTTCAGTTTTTAAATTTTGATTTTTTCTCTCGTATAGAAATAAAACAAAACAACCTTCAATAAGGTTGATTTCTGTAAACTTGAAAACTTTTGTCGCCATTTCTAGCCGTCTCTAATTTAAAATTATTACATTCGGACCTTCGTAGGGAAGGTCAATTTTGCGTTTGTCATAGAATCTTCTTACGCGAATAGTATTTTAGGTCGATGCACATTCGCGCACGTATAAACGGCGGGAATGTATAGTGACATTTGTATCTCGGCTATCGCAATAACGCTAACTCTCGTTTTGAATAAGAATCGAGTACGTCGGATGCTTATAGACGAAGCAATAGCCGAGCACTTCTGTCGTACATAAAATATGTGATATAGGTAAAATGCGCAAATGCAAAGCTCTTCTCTCTCTCTCTCTCTCTCTCTCTTTCTCTCCCTCTCTTTTCTTCTATAGGAATCAAGAACGAATATGCGTTTGTAGAACTTAAACTGGAAACTGGAGTACACTACTATTCCCAATAACGGGTTTCGCGTGTGTACGACGCGCCTGCATGCATGTCTGTATGCATGCATGTATGCGCACATGTTCGAGACCGCTACACGCTCGATAATCAACCGAATTGGTGGAACCGTGTGTTGTGTATCTGACAGGATATCCTCCATCAGCTTTAGTCGGGAGCGATCGGGATGCTTCCTTTTTTTTTGTGGTAAAAAAAAATCTGGTGCTACATCCGTTCTCTCGCGAGGCTCTTACCTCGATAATTTCGATCGGCAGCCTCCCCGACGGCTTCGTCAAACTTAGCCCGTTCGGTCGGAAATTCGAATCGATAATTTCACTATCTTCTTGGCAGCTGTCAAGAATATTGAATTATATCAACCGTTCTTTTTACCGCGCGAAACGTTTCGGCGATAATAGGAAGTAATTAAATGATATAACGTAATAATATTAACTTATAATTTTTATTGTAAATTCATTACATCTATCGTATCACCTTATTTTTAAAATGGCGAAGACACTTCCTTTATATGCAACAAACTAAATTCTAAAGTTAACGAATTAAAATTAAAAATGTTTTGTAATCAATATCTTTTTTTTGCAATAAAATTATTTACAGTTTTTTCCAGAGAAGCGGGGATTTGATAAATGCTTTTGAAGCATAATGTAATTAATATTATGTATTTCGTCGATTTCATTACTGTGTTTCAAGTCCGATGTGCGGGACGAAAATTGAATAAACCGGAAATTGCAAAAATTAAAAATCATTATTCAGCGCGAGGCATCGCTGTGACTGACATAGGCCTACTAATGTTTGACATTTTCATCAGTCCGGCTTATGTTTGACATTTTCATCAGTTTGGATTTAATTATTGTTTAATATCTTCTCGATCATGAATAATTTATTAATAACTTTCATTACGCTTCTTAATTAGGGCAATAAAACATCCGAACATAATAAAAATGAGATTCAGAAAGAAATAAAACATGAATATCGCACGTCTGAACAAAACTAAATGCGAGAAGATAGTATCGTTAAATCAACAAAAAATATATTTTTATTTATTATTATAGTATTCGATGTATAAAGATTACGTGCATTGTTGTACGAGATAAGATAGGAATCTTGACAATTGGTAGAACGTATTAACCAGAAAAGTAAATAGAGTACACGTTAACTCATTTGTTTTCAGTCGTATCTGCTAACGCATATATTTATAGGACGCGAAGAATAATACATGACATTTTGAGGGAATAATTCACACTCGAAGCGCATTTCTCTCTCAGATTTCCTGCACGTAATTAGTGTATAGCGCCGTTTGTGGGCGAGCGAGAGGATTGGTTAATTTTAAACTTGATTCGCAACTGTCTCCGAGTCATGCGAATTTATGCTCGCCTTGGATATCAAAAGTTTAATAGGCTACAGGTCGCGGGATGAAGCTCAGTTACTCAAATACAGATATTTTCGCTGTTAATGGAACTCTCCATGTCTATGTCGGCCGCATGCGCATTTAATTAATTAGTTCGTCGGCTGCGGTCGATTTTCCTAACGTCTTCCAAATGTTCCTCGATGTTACGAGTAAACTTCGCTGCTGCTCATAAATAAACATAATTAAGTCTACTTAACTAAGATGAAATGCAATGTTTGTTAGCTTATTTATTTTATTACCTGCATTTGTAAATTTGCACTAAAAAAATTTAAAGAGAAATTACGACTTGATTATTTAATTTTTTTTTAATTGCAAGATGTTATTGGTTGTCCAACTGACAATTATTATTTAAAAAAGAACTAATTCTTAATATAAGTTAAACGATAGATGTATTAAAGAAGAGTATTTAACTTTCAGCGGTTTTCTTTGTCTCTTATTAATGCGAAGACCTCGAAGTGTTACCCATCTTAAGTTTCGACCTCTCGAGGCCGCGCTTGTGCCTAGAATTACAAGTTTGTTCGGAATGAGGATTCTCAGAAGAATCCCCCAAGCATTCCGCCGTCGTCAATCGAGGATGTACGATACGATCTATGATAAGGAAGTTACAGGTTTGAATTTACTAGAAATTGCTTTTGCATCGGGTAAAGACCTCCGTACAAAAGACTTATTTTTTCTTTCTGCGAATATCAAACGAAAGATCAATTCGATTATTTAATTCATCAAATACGCAATATATACAGTATATTTTTAATTTGCGTCTAAACGTTTCATTCTTGCATCTAAAAATTTAGTTAGACACAGATGAGAAAATTACTTTATTAATTATGTGAGACGCTCAAGCATGGTAATGTTGCTGCGAACAATGCTCTGGCAATCCAGTTGAACATCCGATACAATTTTTTAAATGATTCCACGTAAATTATTTTCAGATTTGTATTTCAGCAAAATTGTCCTTTCCGTGTGAAGCTGTGACAGACATCTAGATACGCTTTTGTATCACGGCGATATTCAATGATTAACGACCTCGATTACATTTTCACGTGCGTACACGCTCCACGCCCGTGAACACGCGGACACGGCTTCGCTCATCGTGCATCCAACCGTGCGCTTTAAACCGTGGTGTAACACGATCGTGGCGCGCGCGCGACGCAAAGTAGACTGTTCTCTACTTATTGTTAGAGCTCTAGGTATGGCCAATGCGGAGCACGCATCGCGGAGCGTGATACTCGTCGGAAAGTAACCGACCCGTTACAATTGCAAATTACATCTCCCCGCCGTCGTGACTTTCCTACTCCCTGGTAAACAACAAGGACAAATAACGCTAGATTGAATATTTGTTCGTCGCGGCAATCCCCGCCGCCCCTGCCCGTGCGTGTTTGAATTGTTAATCGAGTTTCCATAATAAAAATTGCATATCGGTCGTTGGCGCATCGGCGGATCGGCGGGAAAACATCGGAAAAAATTTCGACGATGCGTTTCGCGAGCCAGACGGTGGGCGTAATAACGCGGCAAAATAAATTGGGGCAATTATACTCTATGGATAATTAGGCCTACTGTAGCAGAACATTTCGCAAGGTAATCACGGTTGATTCACTATTTAGAGCCTCTGTGCTTCTATTATGTAACGTTTATAACTAGATACGTAGTAAAATTTTTAAAGAGTGTCCTACAGAAACAAGTTGAAGAACTAAAATTTTTAGGAGACAAAAAACTTTTTATTTTCAAGTCGTTTAGTGTATAAATATAATAATTTTTTTTTTTTTGGATGTATAATAGATATAAAAACAAAGTTTAATTTAAGCTTTAATTTAATATTTTGAGGATAATTTCAAAGAAAAAATAATAATAAAGACGTGTTTGGTTCTTGCGGGAATTTTATATTACTTATTTATCGCATAATAATTTATATTTACTTTTTTTTTATAACATTAATAGTGATAAAAAGTGAAAATGGAAAAATATTATTTAAAATATAGATTTTCTATTTATTTACAAAATTTTACAAGATGCTTTAAACGAAAACATTCTTTTATATTTATCTTTGTATAAATATGATAATTATTTTTCGGACATCTAATAAACGAACAAAGATTTAGGCTTTAAAATTAATATTTTCAGGAATTTCTTGAAAAAATAAAAAATCTCTAGACTTTGATTTTTATAAAAAAACTCTACATTAGTTCTTCTGAATTTTTTCGATATGTTTTATATATCTTGTTTCGATAGTAAAGAAAAATATTTATATAAACGAGCAATTCTCAATCTTTTAACTTGTAGGTAAATTACTTCGTTGGTACACGTTTAATTCCGCAACCGAAAAGTTTAATCTTTTTAAAATAGATTAATTAATTAAAAGAGCAAGCGAGCAGAGATAAGTATACTTCGCTGCTACGTAAAAAATATTGTGCAGCAAAAATGTTGCCACTCTACGTACTGAAAGTACGATCTTAACGTTAAATTTTCTCAGTTTTAAGCAGAAATAAAAGGCGACCGTTATTTAATTACTCTCGCGCACCGCCAGCTTCCGGGAAATGCATTTAATTAACGTAATTGCTTTAATTGACAAATTGTCAATTAAATTAACGTTATTTAGTAAGCATTAATTGTTGAAATAGATCCTGTCCTATATGATATCGGAAAAAGGTGCGATACATTATTAACTAGTGTATTCTCTAAAACTGGGTTAATGAAAAACTAGAAAACCTCAAGTAACACTGTCACGAGATGCTCCAGCGGGTTATTCAGATATCGATCCAATTAAAGAATCCAATGGCAAAGGATTAAATTATCGAAAGGATACATAGAGGACGAGTCTTGCGTTTTGAATGTTCGTAATAAAACGATCAGCTTCTTTGAAGAACATACTCGCTTTCCCGTCTACGTTCTAAGACATAAAATATACTGCGTTCTCTGCGCAGTATCCCTCGGCTCTCTTGAACATACCTCTTTATAAATTTGATCCCGGCGAGAACGTTTTGATTATCGCAGGATCCACCATCGGACGGTGTAACGTCAAGTCTGATTACTGGCGTGCAATAGGTAGGTAGGAAATTGGAATCGCTATTGCGTGCGGCATCTAATTATGGCATAATCATTCCGATAGACTAACACGACCGGGTGCGTAAAAATGATTAACGAAATGAGGAAGGCTCTTCGTGTAGGATATTATCATTAAGTCCGTAAGTAATTTCAACTGCAATTGCGTACCAAATAACAAAATAAATCCTGTCTGCTTGCGGAAAAATCCGAGATAAGCACGAAGCGTAGATTAAAAGTGAGAGCAGTGAAACGTTCGAGAAATTATGATGCTTTGCAATTGATCCAGTTTGCAAAATGTAATTTGTCTAAATACAGCGCTTGCATATCTTTTCGAATATATTAACGGATTATTGTATATATTCAAAAGAGATAAATTGTCGTAGCAGAGACGGAAAAAGAATTGTGCATTTAGTAGTTGCCACGTTTTGGGTTTCCCACGTTTCTCGTATCGCTCTTTCAGCTAATAAATATTCTTAACGATGTTCTCCTTTACAGTTTATTTGTTCAATAAAAGAGAAGCATTTAGCCATTGCCAGATGCAGCCAAAAGATCGTATAATTCTACAACGTTCTCAGCGAATCGCGGGTCTCAGCGAATCTCATTTGTCCTCAAGCATCTTGCGGATTCTTAGGTGCTTTTACGGTAAATGCTATAAAATAAATTAAGAGATTTTGCTTTAATGTCGTAATGCTGTAAGTAGCGTCTTTGATATAAATTCTCTGATTTCACAAGGGTTTTAAAAGAAATAAGTCTTTTTAAGAGCAGGAAGCATTAAGTATAATTATGATAATATAATAAATAAATATTATAATTTATTACAAAGAAAATGAAATACTTAAGTATGATCCATTCGATGTAGGTCTTTTATTTTAATCTTTTAATGATGCAGTTACGATATATAGTGCTGCGAATATTAATTGATACCGCCATTTGTAATTCATTGCGGCGATAATGGAATAGTTAATTTAGCCCTATCAAATCAGTTTTTTTTTTTTATTTTTTATTTTTTTATAAGACATTACTTTAATGCAGTGTGTTTTAACTCCTGCATAGATAAAACCTTTAAAGCGTCATTTTTAAAGCTCCGCGAAAGAAAATGCAGTTCACGCTTCGCGGCATTCTACGATGCAATATGGTCGCGTTGTAAAAGCAAAGAGATTATGATCCCATTTACCGTAAATTCCAGTGAAAAATTTATGCGCCGCTACTTCAGCGGAATGTCGCGGTCAATTATGTGATCGAGCGATTTCCTCGCTCTTTTACTATCTTCACGAGGCGAATGAGAAGACGCAGGGTATGAACCCGTAATGGAAAAAAAGACTGAAACCTGGAAATATTCCGAGGGATGATTTATCTAGACACTTCCTCCATGAATACGCCACGCCGTTTCCGCGGAGAAGCGGAGTACATTCAAATTTGCGTCAAAACCGACTGCCGGAATACTTAATCACGATGTTTACAACCCGTAAACGGATTACGACATATAAATGTCAAATGAATACAAATCCATTATCGGCGAGCAATAAATTACTGTAATAAAGATAAGCGGATTAAAACCTATATAATACGGATTAACACCTAAAATTGCATGACCATATAATTAATTTAACGGTCTTTTCAATGCCGTGTCTTAAACAACTAATTATTTCTCGAAGATCCTTGTAGAACTGTAAAAGAAATTTTTCCTGTTACGACGAGCAGAAACCGGTGCAATTTCAATAATTTTAATATGTGGAATTCCTCTGTGCCGCGCTTCGAAATACGCCAGGGTTTATTAAAAAATATCTGTCATGTTGCGTAAGTAAATTCAGGCCGTTTTAATTTTGATGATTTTAATTTTCAATGCCGCGGACACATGTGAAAAAGTTTGTCTCGTGCGTCAGGTGTCGGCGAAATTATGCTGAATTTGAGTAAAAATATTAAAAGCCTGTTATTTGCACACGTCAAAACGACGGCGGACCGCGAAAACAAATAATGTGCGCGAGATAGAAGAGGTGGAATTCGTATCAAAGTAAAATTTTTACGATGAAAAAGTTTTTAATAGCATTTTTCCAAGTAAATTACATCGAATGCTGAAAATAGATTATGGAAAACGTATTCCGATGAATGCACGTCATTATTGTTATCCTTTTATAATAAAAATGGTTTTATCTTTCGAGAGGGAAAATTTGTTTTAAACAATGGACTCACCAGTGCGCTAGGAAATTTCCACTACACGCGCTATGCCGCACAACATAACATTCGGAGACTCTCACAATGACGAATTATTATGAGACGGAACGTAGCTTTGCTCACGCTTCACAGAAGTGTGACTTGTTCATGATCGTTTCGCACGTATTGAACTTCAAATCGGTAATACGGCGCAATAAATTTGCGTCGTCGCGTTGTTATCACTCTGATAAAATTAATAAACAATAAATATGCATAAGATAAATTGCAAAATTATACAAAATATTGCGATAAATAATAAACACGAGGCAATACACGACGCACTCTTTCCGAATTGCAATTATTTGCGAGACTTCTTAAATCTCATGAAAACGCAATGATAACTCGAGGCGTCTCGTTTTATTACGTGACGAATTTTACCGGAAAGACTATCGAGACAACGTCGGTTCAAACGCGCGCTTCGTGACAAACTGACTTTAAGAACCGGCGTGTGTGGGGGCAACGGAACCTTGCGGCTTTCGGGCGGGTTAGTACGAGTCCTGATTGGAAGTCTGCCTCACGCGTAAGTTCCTTCCCTTCTTTGTTTGACCCTTCTAGCTTGGGATTAAATTCAAGGGCTCGACAGTGATCCCCGGTAACGCTGCGGAAGCTATCCTATTGAAAGATCGCATTCATGATATATTTTTAACAGTTTATCTTGCGCTGTATGTATTTATTATTTTTGAAAATATTTACACGCATGTCATGCAACTTTGAGTAATTAAATTCAATAAATTGACACGTTAATATGAATGCGATGTGCAACGCGATACATGAAAAATATGAAAAATAATTTGAAATAATAAGAAATTAATATGAAGTTGTGAAATTCTATAGCAATTTTTTTATAGCATTTATCTTATCTTTATCTAAATTGATAACACATTATTATTATAACAAAAAATTAATTGACTCAGTAATGCATAAAAAAGCAAAGAAATATACAATAAAGAGTTATATGAGTCGGAAGTTTATGCACAAATAATTAAAATAATATCAAATTTAATAAACAATATTTCATATACATATAATTTAAGAATCCTATATACAAATTAAAAGTTTATCCGCACGTGTCGACTTTGAAGTAATTTTCAATGGAAATTCAGGTCGTGATAGAGATATCTCAATAAAGATTAGTAGAACATTTTAGGCTATAATATTTGTACTAAATTGTAATAATATTCCAGCTAGCTCTCATTTGGGATTAATAATGGAATTCGATTGTTCTTTTCATACGATACTTTTAGCCTGCTATATTCTCGCGCTCCGCTAATTATGATATTAACTTTTGCATTGTTCCAATTTTTATCTTGGGCTGTAATATTTGTATCAAATTGTAACAATATTCTCGATCCAGCTGGCTCTCAATTGGAATGGATAATGGAATTTGATTGTTCTTTTGATACGGTACTTTTAGACTGCTACATTCTTATCGCACTTTGCTAATTATGACATTAATTTTTGCATTGTCCTAGTTTCTTTTGACAATGACTTTAAAGTAAGTCGAAACGCGTCCGGGTAAATTTTTAATTTATGTCTCTTAAATTATATACATATGCGAATCTCTCTTCAACCTCTCAGCTTTTGTGAGAGCGTAGTGACTCCTTTGCGTATTTCTGTGCACTTTTCCCTAAAGAATCTACAATTTAAGTACCGGTTTCAAACGGTCTAATTTAGAGGGCAAGATATTTTCGATGATTTGCCTTCCGAGACGTAGCGAATTATATAAAAATCAAGTGTTTCTGATGATTTGAATTTGGGTCTTTGGCACGGAGAGCAGACGCACAACTCTCTACCCCACGATCACACATGATTACAAATTCATGGATATTATGTAAATTATTTGCTCACCAACCTGCACGTCGACTCACATAACTCCTCATTGTACCTTTATTATTATTATTATTATTATTATTACTATCCCTTATCTCTCATGTAATTAAGCAGCAATTTTGAATATGAAATCGTTTTCTTTAATTACACGAGGTACGATAATTTAAAACTTCAATGAATGTTATATAAAGGATTGATAATTTTGAACCTTTCTCTCATTTCACATATCACGCGATTTTGGAAATAGTCTGAGACCTTCGTAAAATGCGAAGCTATAACTCGCTCAACTCATGTATAAACTCAGCTTCTGATGAGTCACGAGTGAAGTTATTCATATCTGAAATTATTTTGTATACTTGCTCGGAAAGTTTAAATTGATAGATTCGGGTCGGCGAAGTTACGTTGTAAACGATCCCGACAGGCTTGAAATTTCGACTTAACTTTCCGCGCCGGCTTATATAATTCGAGATTCATTTGCAACATCCGGTGGAGTTTTTTCGAACTTTTTTTTCATTTTATCTCAGCAATTTGTATCGCGGACGAACGAAAATTTCTACTTGCCAACGACGAGCTACACGGGAATACGTGTCAGAGGAAAATCTCTTCTCTTTCTGTGATTCCCGAAGCTTCGTGCTTACCGAAAGGTCAACTCCACGATTTTTACGTCATACCGAAATTTTGTGCAAGTCTTGTAAGCTTTTTTTTTAGAATAAAGAAAAAATATATTCGCGAAGACTTACGATGATTCAGAAGTTCGTGAATTTAGAAAAAAGCGTACTAGCAATAATTCTTTTTTTTTTAACAATAAAAAGATAATATTTTCTTCTTTGAAAGGTTTTGTATATATTGGGTTGGATAAATATATATATTTTTTTTTTCGTTCAGAAAAAATTCAAAGACAAATTTTATATGTGCAAAATTAATACTTTTTCGATTAACACAAAATGTTTGCGAAACTTTTTCCATTTTTCAGGTAGTTTCAGTCTTTATTTAATAATCATATTGCATTTAATATTATCTACCGAGTTAAGAAACAAGAAAACTTTTTCGACTAAATAGACATATCGTATAAAATACACAAACATGATTAGTTCAAACTAGGTCATACCGCTTTCAGACAGGAATCTAGCGGTATTAAAAATAAGATTATCAGCTGCAGAGTTATGCCGCAATATCATCTCGCGTTCACGTATATATCAGTCCCGCATGTTGATCCCGAAAAGCAGTCAGCGATTACGGCAAGTCTGTGTTGGGAACTTGCGACAACTTCCATGACAACCTTGTCATGCGTAAAGTAAAGTTCATGAAGTGCTGATAATTCCAAACTAGTCCGATCAAAATGTAACCGTCACGTTAATGCATTTAATACTTGCGCACCGCCTTCTCTCCCCCGTGACACATCTGTGAAAATGCCTCCCAAGCGTGTACATACGCGCGTATACGCGATAATGCCACGTACCGCGTAAACTGATCGATATTCGCGTAGAACGCAGGTGAACGTGACCGGGGGGAGGAGGAGGAGGGAGAGGAAGGAAAGTCAGAAGACTCTGGATTAAACTTATAGAATTCCGCGAAGATACGCGCGAGTAGACAGCTCGGTGAGTACCTCGGGTGCGATAATAAAATTGTTGAATCGAGTACGAAGTGTGTGCTTAAAAGCGGCCGCGTTTATTCAAGCTCGCCGAGCTCCCGCGGCGCTCATCGCTGTATATTTTGTTTCAAAAAGAGATTAATTCCCGCCATTCCGAACGTCACGGTCGGTATACGCGGTATATCGTGTTATGCGTTTTCCGAAATGGGTCCGCAGCAAAATATTTCTCGTAGTACTCTTTTTGAAGATTATGGGGGGTGCGTTTTGCGCGGAATTACATTTCACGTATGAAAATTCATGTTACATTTACGCAAGGATTGAAATTTCTACAATTTACGTTTAATGAGTCCGCGAGTACGAGGCTCTGTTGTGTGTGTGTGTACACACAAAAATGATATCCACGGGCTCGTTTTCGCCACTGACTCCGTAAATAAGAAGGTTATAAGTTAAAATGCCGCGAATATTCCTATTTCTTATAATATTTGCCCCAGAGCCGCGGGGCTGGATCCGCGTACGCGAACTAATAAAATTTAAGCTTCCGGCTATCAAGAGTTTTCACAGAATACTTTTGTTATGAAAATAGATTCATAGTTGTGTATAGTTGTTCTAAAGTTGCACAAAGAAATACGCGTTTGCTTAATATCTTATCTTGGCTATTTAAATTACATTCCGTAAAACAATAAACCATTTTCCTCTTTTCCTCACAATTTTATAGGTCAAATTAAAAATTGACGATATCCGTGACTAATCGATCAATCCACGTGAAATTCGTTTCGAGAGAAATTCAAATAATATTTAATGTGATTTAAAAATTTAGGTAAAAATTTTTTTTTTTATTAATTTTTTAAGTACATCTTAGGATTGGATCCTTTTCGTGTGATGTAGAAAAACATATGTACAGACTACCCAATGATTACATTAATTAAATAATTATAAAATTTAACAAACTTAAAAATTAAAATTTTGTGGGTTGCGCGTTTCTTGCATAACTATTGCCAATCAGTTAAAATATTGCATTTATTATTAAAATCTATTTTATTTATTAAGAGAAACAGACGTACATAAAAGTAATTCCCTAATTGTTATGGATTCATTAATTTGCAAATGGGAAAGATCATCGTTCACTTTCGAAGTGAACAGATGAGCTCTCTCTCTCTCTCTCTCTCTCTCTCTCTCGGCGTTTGGTAGCTGAAAAGCAGTCAAAGCCTTGCGACATCGCGCACGGAAAAGTGGAAAGTGGCTGATTAATTGTCGATGAAGAGAGAAAAAGAACGAGAGAGAAAGAGAGAGAAAGAGAGGGGGGGGGAAGGGAGAGAAAGAAGTGGAGCATAGAAACCGAGAGCGAGAGAGGAGTGACAAGAGAGGAGAAGAACGGAAGCGGAGGAGCGCGCCTGCGCGTCATTCGCGGGAGCGCTTGTTATGGAAGGCTCAGTCTCGGCTCGCCTGGGCAGTAGGCAACACGGCCGACGCCGAAGCACCGCGCCAAGTATCCGACCGGGGAGCTCCGGGGACGTTCTAAAGATAGAAAAGCGCGCGCCGCCGATGCGCTTCGCGAGAGAAGCGCGTCGTTTCTCTCTCCGCGCGACAACGCGGCGGGCTTCCATCGAGCGACAACGATGAGGAGGTACCGAGGCGAACGATCGAGCGAGACGATCGAGGACGCGCGGCGACGAACGTGAAGCGAATAAGGGCGTCTCGACGGCGGAACGGAAGGGACGGGGGAAGGAGACGTCTTGAGAGAGAGAGAGAGAGAGAGATTTCCGGTACCGCGAGCGGTTACGGTGGTTACGTGATACGTGGATCGCGCGAGGAAGTAACGCGGATGACATACGCGCGAATCGATCGCGCGCGCGCGAGGCGACACGCGAGTGGAGCAGAAGGAGCGGAAGGAGCGAAGACGAGGGAGACCATCACTCGATCCGCCGCTCGATGCTCGCTCGGCGAGAAGCAGTCGGTGGGAAGCAGTCGTCTTATAATTTTGCGATTAAATTTAGGCGAAATTTGCGAGAGTCTAGCGGAGAACGTCTCTCACGTCTCTCACGTCTCTCTTCTCGCTTCTTCGGCTACTCCGCCACAAATCCGTGTCTCGTCGCCTTGGCGCGTGATCGAACGTGGAAATGCCGAAATATAGATAACGATGTCCACCGCAACGGAATTGATAGAGACGCGAGTTCATCAGTGATATATCGCGACAACGTGCTAGCGTGTCATCGTCGTCATCGTCATCGTCATCGTCGTCGTTGTCGTCGTCGTCGTCATCGCATTCTGCCTGTGTGGGACGCGTGACGGGAATTCGCGGAGATATTCGTGGGCGAAGTGGATTTCGCCCCGTTATAAGCTGTTTATCTTCCAATAGTGGTAGCGCGTTTGTTTGTTCTTCTCTTGATTCCGCGGTATAAATGCGTTCAAGGCTGGATGGAATCGACCGCTATTTCTCACCGCTGGTGTTAGTCGAACGAGGCAGCATTTGCGAAATCGTACGCGCGCGATACGCCGCTTTTTTCGTATTGCGAGTAATTTCAACGTTGGATGTTTACTTGATAATAGCAATCACGTTTATACACGACGGTTGCGGTCTGTTTGTGTAAATCACATAATTTGATTTAGAAACATACGGATGCGGTATTATTATATTATAAATGTTTCGCATTAATATAACGCGGCACGGAAATACAATAAATATTATTTGTGCAACATTTTTTCTGTAATTCTTTTTTTGTCTATATATTATTAAATTTTTTGTCTAATTCGATATCTTCATTTTAAGAAACATAAAAAAAATTGATAAATTTTAATCAACAAATTATTAAAACTTTTACGATATAATTTATAACGATGCATTTATATGTGTAAATAGAAATTGAGGAAAAGTCAATTGTGACACCAAACTTTCACTTTGCGGAAAAAGAAGCACCGAGGAAAAATCGATTCTCTCCTTATCGAGGAGGAGCCCGTAGATAAAGGAAAGGTCGGAACTCTAGTGAACCAGATATTTAAATGTAATGTTGCCGCAAATTCACGCGTTTATCATCTTTAAGACGGAACATCTAATTTATTCGCCGCTTGATATCCAAAGTTTAATGAAAAATAAATCAGGTGGATAAGCATACGGTGAAGTTTTATTAATATAATGAAATTATTCGAGGGCTTTCGAGTTTCCACAAAGGTATTTTCCACGTTGCAAAATGCTCGCGACAAAACATTGTCGTGGCGTAATTGGGTCAATTTCAGATTTGCAACGATTTGATTTGTCCGCCGTTATGATTCCCCCGGGTCTCGTTCTCACCGTGATACATCGATTCTAAACTCCGGCGATAACGCTTATCGTGCTAAACGTTGTCGCTCTCTTCATTGCACTCTACCGTTTCTCGCAAAGAAATCACGTCGCATAACATCGTTAATAGATCGAGTGCCGCACGTCGATTTTATTCGGTCATTCTGAGGTTTTTTCAATACACGTACTAAAATCCGTACTTCCACCACACGTCTGTCGCTAAATATAGCTGCCTGATACTTATCCCATATTGATGATGTGGTAGACTCGGACTTCATATACCAACCCTTGTATTGTCGTAATATCGCTGTTACTTGGGCTGACATAATTAGATCAAATTTGACGCCGACTGGTATTAAGCACTTCTTCGCAGAATATAAACGGACAAATATTTTTAGATTATAAAAATATATATATATGTACGTACAGCTTTGGCCAAAATTATAAAGCACTTTGTATTTTTTAACTGGAAGGATTTAAAACAGAAACTAAAATGTGAATTGTTCTTTGTTTCAAGTTCTTTGTTTGAATTTATGTATAATGTATAAGTATTCAATATGAAATGATACAGATAAAAATATTTTAGATAAATGAAAAAGGTATAAGTGCCTTATAATTTTGACCAAGATATTTTGTATATTCATCAGCTCAAAGAATTAATTTTGAATTAGATTATTAGATCAAATTTGACGCCGATTGGTATTAAATAAATCTTCGTATAATATAAACGTACAAATATTTTTAGATTATAAAAGCGTATACGTAGATTTATCAGTTTAAAGAAATATTTATTTTACAAAAATTGCACATGCATATGATAATCCAGCAAACAGAAATAAAAAAATGTGTTTATTGATTATTACTATATCTCGTGTACAAAGATGCAAAAAAACAGATACATACATTTATGCTTTAACAATCGAATAAGTAATGAACAACTCTTCTTTCCTATAAAATCAAAATCGATGTTACACGCGAACGTGCTAGACAGTACGTACTTTTAACTGGCATACGATTGTAAAAGTCGGGCAATAAGGGCCGACACTTACTGGCATCATATCGCTGCCGCGATGAACTTTCGCTTTGGCGAGACGCTACTTACACTTTTTGCATCGGAAACTTCGAAAGCCATTTAAGTTATCCGTGTTATACCCATTGCGCGCTTCTTACATACCTCCGCTCAACTTCCACCGGCGATACTTATCAACGCCGAGATACTCTCGACGTTTCACGGGGACGGACAACTCAAACGTAAAGTTACAGTATGCAGTCCCAATGGGACTGGCGGCGTATGGCGAAGTCTCTCCTTTCCGGTTACGCCCGGCTGCCTTATAACGCTTTCATCTACTTATCTACTATCGTCGCTCTGTCGCATTGTTCATCGTCGCTACTATCGCTCGCCTTGCACGTTCCTTTGACACGCTTCCCCAAATTTCGTCGTCGAACGGAGAACAATGACGCAGATGAGTTTGGTCGCCACCCTCCGGTGCCCCCAAAACTCCTCCATCAATGTCACCGCGATTCCGCCTCGCCACCTCTCGATACTTTCGTTTCTTCCGCTCGAAGGCGTTTCACGTCCAACTCCGTGAGATTTGTCGGCAAAGATTTCTCTTTTATCCCATTGCTCCGCAGCTGATTCAGTTTGATACCGCCATTACGCTAATTGAAGTGCCACGCCGTTCGACATTGTCGTAGCATTGACGACGAAACTTTGGAAGCTTTCATGATGACCGAACTGATATAGAAGACGTCTTGAAAGTGAGATGGCAGCGTGAATGTATGCGTGTGCGCGTCCGGTGTTATTTTTACGATTAAAGTTTGTTTGAACTTCTTAAAAGCAGTCGTTCTTCTTTCTTGATTAAAGAGACGTTACTTCGTTCTTCTTTGAAAATTACAAATCTTTGAATCGATTTTATTTAATCGCTAAGTAGTGACAAATAAAATTACGAAATTGTACGATTCCATTTATACTGACACAATGGACATTTTTCACAAAAAACATCGCAACTTTCTGTTAAGTACTCTTAAAGAAAATACGCACGAGCAAACGGAAATTATAGATAAAATGGAGCAAAATTATAAATTATATAAATATTTTTAAAAAATTTATTTTTTTTATTTTTAAAAGTTTTTATTGCAATAAAATTTTTGTCATACAAGAAAAATATTTCTATATTTCAAATTTATTGATATCGATACGGATACAGCACTGAAGCGTAAATCCGCACAGTTCGAAACGCGAATAGGTATCACGTTCTTTCCAATACAAGATCATTCTTATTACCCAGCACGTTCGTCCGTGCCAACGAAGCGATGGTCCGAGAACTTCATTTGCCACTTCATATGTCGAGTGTCGAACTCACCGCGCCATCCTAGATCGTCTCGCGCGCCTTCGATTTCCTCTCGATCTGTCACTCGTCGTCGCGCCAGTGTTCGCCGTAAATGAGATCGATCAATTGTTCCGTTCGATAAATATGAGAAATGCCATCACGACCGTGTATGCTTGCAGCTAACGTTCCGGAGATCGAGAAGGTCTGAAGATGTTTAAGGGACCGTGACTATTTGCATCTTCGCGAACTTTGTGAAGCAAGTGAAGTGAATTGTACGGGTTCTTGATGAAAGTCTCGAATAATTGAAGAGACAAGCGGTATAAAAATGACAGTTACATGAAGATATGTCGTATTAAACTTTGCGAGAAGTTAACGACGAGCCTAACGAGATTCTGAAGAAGGGAAAACTGGAATTATTGTCGTGAAACAATGTAAGGACATCATTTGTACGCTTAATGAATATATACGGGTCTTCGGGGAAGGACGGGAGAAAGTAGAAAGAAGGACGAGTAAAGGGGATAAAGAGTCGACGAGGAGGGCAAACGCGGTTGAATAAAATGTGAGATGGAAATTTGATAATATGGAGCAAAAAAAAACTGAGTAAACTCGGCAGCAAACAGATAGATACTGGTAAAACGAGGAAACGAGGCTATCTTTCACGCTGAAGAAAACGCAGAGTTGTAAGAGAAAGAAGAAGCAGAGACGTTTAAAGAAAATTGGACAAAATTGCTGGAGGAAGACAATTACATAGGTATCCCCGGTGAAGATAAATAAAACGCGGACTCGCGTATGTATACTAGCGTTAAAGGTGAGGAAAAATCGATAGTGGAAGATTTAGGACCGGAAGCGGTAAAGTGTAGAAACCTTGGGTGAAAAGGGGAAAAAGAAGGAAGATATTTGGCAGAGGTGAGATTGATGTCGAAGGAAAAGTGGGCGAGGAGAGGCTAGATAAATGAACTCACCGAGCGGAAAACTTGGCGAGGCCAAAAGGAGCAGCAGGAATACGCGGGACTTAAGTGAAGGATAACCGCGCGAAGAGAAGCGCGTTCGCATCGGAAATGAACAGGAGGAAGAGATGGACTAATGAATCATCGCGTCTCGGCTGTGAGAAACGATAAATATATGCCCAAGCCACGCGTACGTCGGACGACGATCCGTGACGAGGTTTGCGAGAAGAAGAAGAGACACTTTCATGAAGCTTATCTTCCTTATCTTGGCGCTGTCAACAATGGCGAACGTTCGTTCGCGGGTGAGCAGCTTCGAAACGGCCGATTCGCTTTAAAACGCACGTGTTCTCGTGATCGTGTGGCACATCGAAGAGGAGATACATGGACGCTAATCGCATCCCGCCGATCGTATCGGCCGCAACGTGTTCGCGTGAGCGATAAGTCGCCTCTGATCGCCCGTACTTAGCGGTCACATCGACGCGCGTTTGACAAAGACTCTAGCGACTGAGTCGCAGATTTCTTAAAATTCGACCACGTGCACTGTGTTCAACGGAGTACAACGTAAGGCTCTCTCTCTCGCAGATCTCTCTCTCGCAGAGGAGACGTGGAGTTATCGGAATAACGCTGTTTGTCCGGAGCGTATTTTTACTGCCGTTTCACGATTCGAGAGAAAGCAGGGTTCAGTCTTCGTATTATCATCGATCCCCAACGACTCGTCGGTATATAGGTATACCTTCGTTCTCATAGTGTAGTGCAATCTCTCGTTCTCGTCGATGCGGCGGGAACTACGACGGAAGTGGCAGGGAGCGGAAACGATATCGAAACCGAACGCGGGGTGCTGCCGCGCGATCTGCGGGTTTCGTGGCGCGAGGTGGTGATCGTCCCCCGTTGTGGGTCGCCTCGGTTAGTGTCTTCCGCGACTCGGGGGGTCGCGCCCGGGACTAGGCTCGCCGCAACATGGGCTGCGAACTTAGCAAACTGGCCTCCTCGAAATCGCGAAATCAAGCCGGAAACGATGGCTCGTCGCCGCCGCCGCCGCCGGCCGCCACGGATCCCCGACTTCCGCTCACGGCTAGGCAAAAATTTACGGTTATCGCCAGCTGGAAAGCGGTCTCCAGGGCACTGGAGCCCACGGGTATATACATGTTCATAAGGTACGTAACTATCGTTAACGGTGCAAGGTTTTACGACTTGCTGGGAATGGTTCGTTGCAGAAAAACGTCGAGCGAACGTATACGACGCTGGACGATCAACGATCGTATCTTTTTGCGCGTTAAACGAGAACGTGATGTATGTATTGCTAAAACTTTGATGAAATTTTTTTCACTCGAGTTGCGCTAGTTTCGCCAAAAAATGTTTCAACCTCTGCCAATTCTTTCTCTCTTTCGCTTCAGGTTCAGAAACTTGCGAATGTGCACATTTAGGAAATTTACAGTTCGCGAATTTACAAGTTTCGCAATGAATATTTAACTAAGGAATTTATAATCGAACTTTGCATTAAGATAATTTTCAAAGCGGCTTTATTTCAATATAGTTTTCTAGCGCTCAAAGTAAAGTTTATAATTATTGCAATATATTTATTCCTTTTTACTTATTCCATTATATATCAGTTGGGTAGCACGATTTGCTACATTAGCTGTTAAACTTTCCATAAATATAAAATGTGGCAGAAATGATATCATGGATCACAATTCTCAGGATTAACAAATCCTTTGAGCCAATTAGATAGCTCAATTAGATTAAGGTAACTGCCTTGATAAATGATACCCCCAATGTCATTGAAATTGAATAAACTGACACTCTCGCCGGCTGATTAATGTTTCGCGGCAATCAAACAGATTGTACATATAAAACATAGACTTATATTACGTCCATCGTACGTGTCACAAGATTAATGACAAAAAATATATTTGACATCATAAAAATATATTCATTTATTTATTTATTCACTTTTATCTGCGTTATGCATTTTCGTTAACATTAGAGTTGTTCGCTATTCATGTAGATTTATAAACAAAATATTTATAAGAAACATGACAGAACATTTTGTACATCTTTTAAATCAAGCTTTGCTTTTTTCATAAAAAAAAGAGCAGTACGTATAGTACGTAATCCAAGATTATTTTATAAAAATTTATGTAAATACAACGTAAAATTTACGTGAAAGTTATTTGGGTAATTATTTAATGCAATTTAATACTTGTTTTACTACTTCAAGGTTACACATTTTTTACGTTTTTAAAAAGCTTTATCCGTAAATTCGGTCATGATTTTTTAGTCAATTTTGTTCCTTTAACAATTTAGTTGAACCTCACATTTTTTCATAAATTTCATAATTTTTAATTCCCTCATAATATTTTGTAACTGAGCGAAGCTTAATTTGATTTAATTAATTTAGAGCGGAATATAAAATATATTTCATTTTGCGACAAAAGGAATATTCAAACGGATAAAAATGGAAATTTTGTAAAAGAATTCTCTTTCTCTCTCGCTCTCTCGTTCTCTCGCTGAGGTTTTAGGGGTAACTTGTATAGATTTCAACAATTATACAACCGAAATTCATGCAGCTAAAGCCGTTGACACAAGTATCGTAGAATTATTGTAGCTGGAGTTTCCGCACTACAATAAGCGATGTCTCCATTACAAAGCATAACGTTCTTGTGATTTCGCCGGAGATCAGGTTAGTCTCTCGAGGACGTCCTTAGCGCGTCGAAGATGGTACCCCGCTGAAATTTTGTAAGAAAATGATGGCACATACATTGTCCAAAGTTGGGGCACGGCACGTTTCGCCTCTGTCACGCGCAATTACGTGATTAGCTGAGCGTTTAGGCTCTTCAAGGCCGTCATCAACGTCAGACGCAACCCTGAGAGGGTAGATGTACCCGTTGATCCTTATACCCCCTTCACGCCCGTTTTCACTGACGTTCCTTTGCACAGAGGAAGCCTATCGATGGATCGTAAACCGAGTGGCGTCCGTGTCATCGCTCGTGCATCGAACTGAGGGATAATCTTCCTTCTGCAGACCTCTTCCCCCTCTTCCTCTCCCTCCCCCTTTTCTTTCTCCTCCTCTTGCATTTTGATCATACAAAGCTGTGACGCGCGAATTGAATGCGAATGCATGAACTGTATAATTGAGGTCGTTTAACTCTTAACTTAATGTAATGTGTTATTATTTCGTTTACCGTTAAAATGACAGTAGCGAAGGAAACTGGAAGTGCATTATAATTGGATTATAATTCCTTATTTTTACTATCGTAAAAGAGACAAAAAGATATGCGGCATATAAGCAAATTTATTTTTTCCCGATAATTAACGAAAAAAAAAATTGTATGTTTATCTATTTATTTGAAACGAAACAACTGTTCCTTAACTAATTAGTAATTATTTTTTCAAACTTGAACTGAATTTAATTTTTACAGTAAGATTTACAATTATTATAGAAAAATTAAATTTTTAACGAAAATTTAAGACTAACGAAAATTAATTAAACAAAATACTGCTTTGTAACAATAACGAAGCCTGCCCTATTTTTATCTCATAATGGAAAAAAAATGGGATATAATGGAATTGGGGAAAATGGGATATTTTAGAAGAAAATTGCTCGCCATCTTTGGCGCCTAAGAAAGTTAAATTAGTTATCATAAATTTTGCAAATGACCCAGAATTAAGAAGCTTCCATAAATAACTGACCCAATACAATATATATAAATTCTTCTTTCTCTGAAAGGTACCTTCTTCCTCGAAATGAGACCATTTCGATGGGAAATAAATTTAGTTGCGCTACGAAAATCTTCGCGGAGGACGCTCGATTCAAGCCCGCGAGAATTCTGCATCGACATAATTAGTTCACCAAGTTACTGACGTAGGAGATCGGCGCTCGTTGCCTGTTAATTTCCGTCAAAATTTGGGACGAGCCGTAAAAGTGGTTGACGACGACACGGCCTGACGATGACAAGGGTCACCTGAAATATTGCAGAGATGTTTTCGTAGGAGGCGTCATTATCCTGCCTTGGAAAAGAGCGGAGAAAGCGACTTCTTTCTCACGTTCGCGAGGTCCAGCAAGGTTACAGCAACTATCACAATTTAACGCGATCCTATTTCATTCCGTTTCATTTTATTTGCTCAGCAGACAAAAGGTTGCATTTTTCCGCTGACTTTCGAAGGGAATCGGAAATGTCGATCGTATCGTCACGGAATTGCTAGGAAACGCTTTGTAACGTGCAGTTTGGGACTATCCCCCGGTCGCGTCGTACACCGAGTTTGATAAAATCGGATTGGCATTCCCTCGAGCGGATAGTATTTTCGGAATCTCTTTCCTAAATTTTCAAACGATTCCACTGTGCAATTTTTAATCTTTCAACAGCAGTAGTTCCAGAAATGTGTGTAAGCGAGATTAAAAAATCCATCCAAAAACTCAATATTTTATTGAAATGAAAAATGTCTGTAAGAGCCAACTGGATGGTGGATCGTGCGTATGCAACTTCGCTACTCCGTATTTACAAACGTTTGAACCCTAGTTTTGAGCCATCCTCAGTGTCAAATAAATGAGAAACTTATAAAATAAATGTCGAAAGGTTTACGAAAATAGTCGCGTTAGGTGGAACAGCGGTGCTTCATCAATTGATTACATAATATGCAGATAATAGCAGTTACATCATGAAAGTAAACAAAAATGTCACGTATCCGCGACGCAAAGCGACAGTCTTGCGAGCTGATGTGGCTGCTATTATCTGCACATTGTGTAATCAATTGACGAAGCACCGCTATTTCCCCTAACGCGATTGTTTTCAACACTTTGATCTTTAGAACCTTAATTAAATTTACTTCGTAGCTTTACAATAATATCAGTAAAATCTCTTTGGATTTAATTAACTTTTAATCGAATCTAATCTTCCACTTGATCGTATCCCGAAGTCCTGATAATTTCAAATATTTCAATACTCCAAACGCACTATTGAATTTCTTTGTAATAAGCATATGGAGCTTTGTCATTACATTTAAACTACAGACTCTAACAGCCTCGAGAAAAAAAAGAGCATTTTGCTTAAAGAGGATATAAAGAGGATTACAACTATGTCTCGTTACACATAATACGCCGATACTATACAGTCATAGCGTCGACAAAGCGAATCCTCAGGAGTCTCCGATAAGCGCTATTCTGTAATGGGCTATAATCGGGATTCCAGAAGGTCTCTCTCGCTTTTAATTGAGGCATACGGTCGGGGGCAGCTGAAAGCGACGTTTACCTTCAACGGGCACAATCGGGCATCGATCGAATCGTAATACGCCGTAAACGAGATTACGTTCTGCTCGAGGACGCCGCGCCGCGCCGCGCCGCCGTGCGTGGACCCTCGTCGGATTAAAGTTCTTCAAATCAAAGGTCCGGTCTCATCGACAAGCCCGATCGTGTCCATTCCCATCAACGATATTGGATTGACAGCGAGTAAGTTGAACAATCGGCGAGCGTGGCCCAGGCTGTCCGCTCCTATCCTACTCTCGTACTCTTTTTTTTTTCATCAGGCGAATTGACACTTGACCCAATCGTGGCTTTTTCCCCTCCGCCACGCGCATTCGTTCGATCTTTATCAAAGTAGCGGAATTTATAGGGAATAAAATCGGCTATAATTTAGACTTACATTAAGCGCGCGTTGATTAAAACCGTCGCTCTGTTCGGTTACGTTATTTGAAAAATGGTAATTAGGAGATTGGAGGGTGCACTGCATCTCTATTTTTAGCGACTTACTACGTTACTTCGAATGGTCAATTATCGGAGACGTGCTAATCAAGATTTGACGCCCAATCGAATTTCATTTCTTTGTTCAAATGCGAATCGAACCGAAGTAACGAAATTTTACAAATTGAATTGAATTAAATCGACATATCGAATCATTGAAACATAACTTTTATTATCAACATAATTATTATTAGGTTAAATTTTAATATATCTAGATAACAAAAACGAATTTTATGTAGAATAAAATAAAAAAAGTATTGATATGATATAAAGTTACTTTAAATATATAATTTTGTAAAATTATCAACATACGTAATTTGTATTTGAACCTCCAATTCAATTCGATTTATATTTGAATTTTTTGCGCATCTCTATTCAAATTTTTTTTATTTTTTTTTTTATTTTTTTTAATGTATCTGAGGGAACCAATGATAAAGATGCAAAAAATACACAACTAAAGACTGCGAAGAGTATCAAGGAACATAATAATTTTACATTATACGTTGAAAACGTTGCGTTATTACAGTTAAAATAGGTGTGAAAAAAAATGTTCCAGGTGTCAAAGCTTTCAGCGATAATTGTTATTATAACTTGTTAGATAGAATTCACGCTTGACCGATGCGTTTTGTGAAACCGACACACACCTACTTACAGAATGTCGATATCGCGACACGTACTTTGTTCGACGACTTTTGTTATCCGACAAGCTCTGGAAAATCGCGATACAAAGGGAGGTCTGCAATACAATGGTACAAGGTGTTTGTGACAGCGGGTATAATCTAGGATAGCATTAGTTAATAACGAGAAATCTCAAGGAGAGACCCAGTAGAGAGGGGAGGGAACAAAAAGAGCGAGTTTCACATGTTCCACTTGTTAATGAAACGTTCAATTTTTTAATCTGCTCAAAGAGATGGAAATCAGGAAATAGATAGCTCGCGGCAGTACAGTCAAAATAAATTTCTGTCGTATTCGGCTTATTAAACAAGCGTAAGCTAGTACGCAAACACAATCTATGTTACGTTGTTTCATTTAAGCCTCGCGACTGCACTAATGAATCTCCGGACGAACGCGGTGGTAAAGATAAATTCACACGTGTTCTCTGTTCGTCATTCGTTTTGGTAAATTGCCAGTACATATTTTACAATTATATACGAAATCTTTTGATGTAACGTAAAAATATAAGGATTAATCAGAAGATATAAAATATTTTGCAAGTTTCAGAATCGATCTTAGAAAGAGAGAGATAGAGCTTCTTCACGGGATTTTAAACATCACAGATCAATTTCATTAACCACTCAATAGTTTCAAATTCTAATTCGAATTTATTGAGTGATGTTTTGAGCTTGTCCCAAACTTTGAATGAAAAAATCAATCTAACTCGCGTTTTACTATTTTATCTACACATTTCTATCGTGCCAGAATTTCTGCGGAACTGTTTTCTAAAAACAGTTTCCTCTAATCGTAGCATCGACGAGGAAACATAAACGCAACTAACTCACGAACATGATTAAATATTTAGAGACGCTACGGCAATTTCCTACATCTATTCCATATAAATGCGCCGATGTTCAAACGCGTTTCTCGTCCCGCTTCGCTGCGATAGGAATTTGCTCATAAATTAGTTGTAAAGAGCTTTTTCGCGAAAATTTTTCTATATCAAACATGATATAATGTATATGCACTGGCGCTGAATTATTAAATGTGACTTAACGAGCACATTTTTAAACATTAATCGCAGACACACGTACACACTACGCCATACACACTCGATTTCTCTTGAATATATTCTGTTTTTTATTAGCATTTGTTACGGTTTTCAAAAGAAACGTTTATAATCCTGGGAAACGTGACGTCGTAGGCGAGCTTCAAGTAATAAATAAATTAACTTCTCAAATTCGATGTTTAAACCGATATTGAATTTTAAATGAAATTAAAATGAAAATTTGCCATTTTTTTAGATGTTCTTTTGTTACACATTTTCTCTCAATTACACATTTCCTACACTTTTACATATAAATTGTTTTTAAAGGGTGCAAGATTAAAATTTTTCTTATCGTCTCTCTATACTCTGTTATCAAATTTCTTTCAGAGTTAATTAAACAATCCAGTTTAACATAATTATCTATTTTTACGGATTATTACACAACAAGAAACAGCTCACAATTAAGGAAAAATGAAAATATTAAATTGAAGTATACTCTTCCTCCCGTTTCCAATCGAAACAATAAGTGATCCGTTAAAAGCCAGAACGATATATCGGAACGATTCAATGAGTTCTATACTACGTTCATATTTCAGTGAATTACGGATAAACAACCGGTCATTCGTATTTTCTTCCTTTACTCATCGTTTAATAAAACTCCATACATACTTCCATCCTCCTTTCTTTGCCTCGCCATTTCCGTTATCCTTCGGGAAACAAGGGATTTCCTGGTATCGGTGCTCTCCTGAAGTATCCACGTAACTCTGATACGCAGTATATACGAGGGACGAATCTCACGAGAAGGGTTGCTATAAAATTTATTCCATTCAAACAGAATAACCTCGTTCTGCTTGCGAATTCCGTGCTATTATCTTCTTTTGTTTCTGCTGTTGTTTTATTATTACATTTTCCATTACTCATGTGCATTTCAAAATAAAGAAAAAAGCGAATACTTATAGCAGAATGTATATAATGTTAGAAGCGACCAGGGTATTACAGCCCAGAAACATTCTTGAAAATAAAAAAAAAGTGTTTTTTTCCTGGTTTCTTTTCCTGCCATATTTTTCCGCGTTATCCTTTACGATAGTGTCTTCTTTTATTGTTCTTTATGCATGGCAATCATTTCAAGATTTTTTTCATATTTAAAAACTCTAATAAATAAGTAATTTATAAAAAAAAATAAAGTCGGTTATCACAGTATTTTGCCGTATTTCTCAGAAAGAATAAAGATTGAATTTTTTGCTGAATTTAATTTTCCGAGAAATTAAGAACATTATCACAATTGGTTTTTTTTGCGTGTTTTTTAAACCTGTTTTTTTTTTTCTTTGATTTTATCTCGCTGGAAAATTATGGATGCACTAGACACGTGCGATAATTTATATTGTATTTATAAATGTTGATAGAACTTTACTTCTTATTGGAAGTTGAAAGAAAATCGCACGAATTATTCGGAATGACGTCGTTAAGATGTTTTCTCTCATCGCATGCGATTAATGTCTTCTCCTTTATCGACTAATGACCCATTTTCGTCTTTGCGTTTCTATCGTGAAAACGGAAAATATATCCGAATCCATTCACAGAAGAACGTTTCGTCTGACAGATTCTGCGCCAACCGCGCGTGCTAAAACATCAGGACACTTTTATTATTATTGACCAATGAAAAGAGAAAGACTGTCACACAAAGAGAAACCGAGTGCGTCTGACAGGCGATGAGTGGGAACAATGGAACGGGATCAATGTTCCGGTTGCTTAAAATAGGAATAATGCGAAAAACGTTCGAAGCTGTCTAGAATGATAGACGGTTTCTCAGCAAAGTAAAAAAAAAAAGCTAAAATTACGAAAATAATAATAAGAATGTTTTCTCGATGCAATTATGCAAGCGCCCTTTGTTCAGTAATTTTCGAAGAGATAATGAAGTCGCGTAAGATTTCTTAGCTAAGTTGCGCTAAAATTTATTAAACTAACAAAATCGAATATAATTAAGACACCCGCTCGGAAGGTCGTAGATTCGATCCCTGGCTGAGATGTTATTTTTCGCAACAAATACTTTATAGGTTTTTCAAAGATGGAAGAGGTTTTCTTATTGGCATCATTGCCACATTAGATGCTTGCCAGCACTATTATTAAACTGAATCTCGGTTTAATATTTTGATATTATTTTCGTTCAACTTATTGTTAGAACTGTGTAGAATTTTTCACGAAAAATTTGTCTGCGCGCAGTTTGACGAACTTAAATAAAAAAAATACGTAAAATCATACAAGACAATTTAACTGTGAGCGTTAATGCTCTTTAATTACGTTTAAGTTGTATTTTCATGTCGGTACACGTTCTCTTATTATTATGATAACTAGAATACACGAGTGAAAATAAACCTTAGTGAGTTTCGTTGCTCTATATTATAATAGTCGTCTTACGCAAGGAAACGATAACAGGGATATCGTGGCGCAATGAATTTCGTGTTGGTCTGATACTTCAACTCAATCAACTCACGGTGTATACCGCAAACACACTATTTCTTTCCTGGTACGTCTTCCGTGCTTCGTCTATTTGCTCGTGAGCAAATGACGGGATTCGCGATATTGGAGCACGCTGAGCACACGCGACGAGAGAACGTACGGGACGAGAGCTCCCGTAGAGATGATATTTTAACGTGGAAACGATGACAGTGGTTTCCTCTTTTCAGACGGAAGATAAACCAGCTCGTTGAAAGAAAAAGAGTTATTACCTTCGAATATTTGAATCAATCTCTCCCTTCGCTCCAATTCTGTGATTAAAATCTACTATCACCGTGTAACGTTGGCTAAATCAGACAAGCGTAATTCTCTTCGAATTACTTGTTTCCTTTATCAATCTCATTTCTTCCTGCTCTTTTAAATTTTGTCAACTCTTTTCACGAAAATCCTATTTTTGCTCACGTAATAAATCTCATTATGTGTATGGTTTGCCAAATTGTTCTAATTTGATCGTATCAATTCATTTCTTGAATGTCTCCATGTTTTCATCAATGGAATATTCGATATTTTTTTATTTCCAAATTTATACATGAAACATATTTTTTTCTGTAAAAAATTATATGGAGCATAATTTAAATGCAAATTTGCTGGCTAACTATTAAGAAGTGTGATTTTATTCATCTGGCACTATATATCCTTTTCATACAAAGAATTTTCTCTTAGAATTAACGTCTAGAAATCTCTTTCTCCCTTCTCCTTTTTCTAAATTTTTTCTAATTTATTTATACTAACCACAATAAATTATAAAATAATATTTGATTAAAATTTTACTAACGTACATAGTAAAATTTCAATAATTTCAAATATGTTAAACAATTTATCAATCTTTATTGCTTGAAATAGAATAAATGCCAAGTAGTGACGTATAAAATACATAAATATAAGGAATTAAAACGTAAAAATTGTACAATACGGCCTGATATCTTCAATTATCCGACTTAATCGGTCATGATAATTTTACCATGCAGCATAATTGATCGGCTATGTCTGATGATTATAGATTACTTTTGTCCTTCGGGCGCGTCTAGCTACGCTAGATCAAACAAGAAAGAAGCGGACAAGAAAGACCCATATCGTGAAAGACCGATATATTCGAAGTGCTTAGTATTAAGAGCCATGGTACGCGGGCGATTCAATCGTGCCACTAAGTGACGGGACAAAGTCGCCGATGTGCATGATTCAGTAGCTCTATTGAATAACGCTATCGAGTAACGGATTTACACGATGTACAGCGCCATAAATTTATTTACAATGTAAATTCTCCGATGAAGAACGTTTTTGTGAATCGCACTGCAAAAATTTTGCTATAAAATATTTTAAAATCCGCTTTGTAATTTTTATTATGCAGTTTTATGAGATGTTTTGTGTATATTTATGTCAAAAAAGTTTATCGTTATCGATGCCTGATAGATTATTGTCAAGAGTTATCCCAAGCTTGTCAACAAACATGGTAAAATTTGCAGCTTTTGCGATGAAATATAACGAAAAATTTTATTCGTGTGTTACATCGAAGTTATCGATGTAAAAGGATTTGAGATTAATAATTTCGTGTACTTACAATTAGAAACTATGTCTATATGTAATATTTTCGTTCCGCGAATTATTCAATTATTCAATTCACGGTTCAAATCTTCCGGTCAATATAAATCGAATGAATTGTCTAACTGAAAAGAATTAGAGCAATCCATAAAATTTTAACAAAAATTCGCAAAAATAAACATTTCATGTACATCCCGTCAAATTAAAAAATGAACGAGCATTGATCAAGTTTTGTTGTTTTAAAACAATTTTTACATAATCAATATACATGATGTGAATCTGTGAAATTTCAATAGTTTTTTTTTTAAATAATCTTTTACAATTTTTTATATGCCATTGAACCAATTTGAAAATTTTATTTAACAGAATTATTTTCGCAGAAACGTCACACTGTGGGAACCTAGTTCAATACATATAGAATATTCTGGAGTTATCTATATCCTATTTGGAATTTGAAAACGTATGAGATCAAAATACTTGCTATTTATTTGTATTATTTGATTATTTATTGAAATTTCGATGACTGAAATTTGTTGTGATAAAATTTCATTGTGTATCTTCTTCTCGCCTTGTATATTTAAAAAAAAAAGATTAGTAAATTACGCAGGATCGTCGAAGCTCTATTCTAAAAGTACGCGCGAGCTCTTTCTGCCATTTCTACCATCTGGCCAGCGCGCAATACATTTCCTGATATTGGCGTTTTCACAATATACGAAGCACAAACGCGAAGCTGAGTTAGCTAACGGTTACACCGAAATGATTCAACGTCAGAATAATGTTAGACTTTTCTTCGGAAGTACAAACTAGTATGACGAAAATTTTTTCTTAATCTATGCAAGTACACTGAGAGAAATTTTTAGTAATGGCAACTAACGTTTTGGTTGAATAATATTCAATTGAATTTTATAGTTACTGATACCAAAAACTTAGTTAAATTTAACAAAACCTTTTGTTTTTTGTAGTATGAAAATAATTATTTGGTTAAGGCTACAAATTGTTTGGTTAAAAACAACTATTTATTTAGTAATTATAACTATAAAACTCATTTGATCACTATTCAACCAAACGTTACCAGGCATTTTTCTCAGTGTAAAATAGGATTCAAAGAGAATTGTGTTGTAATGAATTCTAGATACGATAACAAATAAGTGTATAACTTACACTGATATTTGGATAGAATAACACTTTAAGACTATTTAGTATTCTAAGGAATACATAAATAATAATAAACATAAGTAATAATAAAAAGATTTTTAATATCTTTTGCTAATTATTTTTATTCGAAATGAGAATTCTAGGTAGATTTGAATTCGTGGATAAATTATACACTGAGCTTATACCAGTAAATAATGTCGAATTAAGTTCATATTGAAAGTCTGATTCGAATTAAAATTACATCCAGACAAATAAAGTTCTTGCCATTAAGGTTTAAGCTTTTAATTCCAGGAAAGCGCGAACAATTTAAATTTAATTTCACTGAAATCAGATGTACGTTCGTTTTTACATAATCAATATACATTCCAATCTGCTTAATATCCCGGTTCAATATTGCTGAAACCAGCAAGTATAAACATGCCGGATATACTGTTACGTTATATCGACACGCAATCGCAATAAATAACTTCGTATTCCTGACAATTTAATATTCGCCACGCAGAAGGATGTAATTCCTATTTCTGCTAAATTTTTCGGATTATCTCGACGTGATGCACTGGTATAATTAATAACACTTAATATTTCGCATTATTTTTATCCAGAACAAGAAAAATATTATGGAAACGTTAATTAAAATGGAAAAATGTTAAAATAAATGTAAATCCCATAATATGTTCATTTATTTGCTTTATAATAATAAAGTCAATTGAGATCGTTCAAATGAATAAAATTTTTAATAATCCATTATGAATTTAAAAAATTTTGCGCACAGTGAAATAACGTCATTCAATTAAATTTCACGATACGCTTATTTGTTTACACCACAGCGGTAAGTCAATTGAGAGAACATTTAAATTAATAAATTTATTAATAATATTGCATTAAAAATTTGAAGAGTTTTGTATATTAGTTTTATTAGATCTAACGTTTCTTGGATCTAATATTTCTTAGATTTTTTGAACGACGTTACTTCACTTTAATTAACGTTTCCGTAATATTTTTCTTGTTCTGGATTAAAGCGATGCGGAATGTATCAAGTATTATTAATTATTTCGATATATCACGTCACGTAATATGAAAAATTTAGCAGCAATAGGAATTACATCTTTCTACGTGGCAAATATTAAATTGTTATTAATTAGACATATTAAGAAATTTAATAAAAAATAAATTTTTATTAAAAATTTTTCTTGTTAAGATCGCGAGTAACACTTTTTTTTTACACATTTAGTTTTGCTTCGAAATTTATTACAGAGTTGAGAAATAACGTGTTACCTGTAATGTCATTATGTTTTTTTTTTGTAACGGCGATAACTTCTTTTTTATAATAGTAATAACTGTAACAGTAATGTAATTACATTTTTTCAGTAACGGTAACGAATTTAATAGTTACTCGTAACGTAGCATATACTTTTTATATTATGAACCTATTTGTAACACAGTTCCGTTGTGTGTTCAATTTTCAATCTCAATCTTTAGCTGATATTCGTAATTGTTATGTTTGAGATAAACCATTTTAAATAAAGTTTTAAACTATCGTGAACCAATTACATTGTCGCATACATTTTAAAAACAATTTTGAGTTGCAAATTAATGTGTTAAAATTTTAAAATACAGGATTGCGAAAACGCAAAAAAGTATATAAATTTAATAAATTTAATAAAACCAAAATTTGCATTTTGAGCATTTTTAAATCTCTCTTTAAATTTTGCATAACCTTGCGAAAATACAAAATAATATTGTTTTCGTTGCTATTTATACAGAAAAACACTTTAATGTTTAACTTGATCTTGTTTTTAGCACTAAAAAAAAATAACGGAAAAAGTAGCGAATCGTTACTTTTTAAGTAATCGTAGTAGTAACGAGTTACTTTTTAGAATTAGTAACTAGTTAGTTTTTCAACTCGGTAACGAGTTCCTTTAAAAAACTAACTTTCCTGTATGTATAATATACCCTAGTTTATCAATAACTAAAAATCCATTTTGCAATATTTCGCAATCTGTAATAAAATATAGTCCGATGCCTCTGCATTAGCTTCTGCATTTATCTACGCTGCTGTATGGTAATACTCGTTTAAAATCACGTAATTTGATATTCAAAGAGAATCGTTGATGATCAGATCTATATAATCTTGCATTTCTCTCCATCCATGGAAGACTTTAACCATCAGGCATAATTATGAAAACTGACGTTCGAGTCAGTATTATCCAACTTTTGTCTCACAAAGAGTTATAGAACAGTACGATAAAAAAGAAACAAGATATTAAAACATAACGTATGTTTTATGTTAAAATTACATGAACATTAAAAAGAATGTATTAATTAATAACAGATTAATCTTGAATTATATAGAATATATTGAACTTTTACACAACTCTCAGTTGTTAAACGGAACATTAATTTTTTTTTCTCGCGAGTTTTTAATATGTTTACACAAATAATTAAATTAAAAAATATGTTGAGTTTTATTTATGTTACTTCAGTTTTTCAATAGAACAAACGTATGAGTAGATTCGAGAAAGGAGCAATAAGAAAAGTAATCAAAACAGCTGCTCCTCATAATTCATTGAGACATAACGTGATGCGTGCGTAAAAAGGACGATCTTCCAATCTTGAAATTCTCGTATAGATTGCGCGCGCGTTCAATAAAGCCGAGATGTGACAGTGATTGCCCTCGGATAAGATTAATCTGGGAATTCCGTTCTACCCCAATGTTGGCGAATCTGCCGTGCTGCTATATGCATTCCACACGGAACGTGCGCATGCCTCGCGCGTAATTTGCATGTAAGGTATAGATGCGTGGAATGGAAACTGCGTATATCGTAAAATACTAATTAGTACGAATTGAAAATTCGCGCAGTATTGACATTATCGTAAATATTTTTTTATTTATTCCTTAAGAGTAACTGCAATCAATTTTTAGTCGATCCATAATTTCTATATTGGTTTCTAGTCATTTGTTATTTGGAATGTTAAAGGATACTTGTTGCAAAAATAATTTATCGAAATTAAGTTTTACGATATTTCATATTACAAAAATTCCATATTGCAAAACAATGGAAAAGTATTCGGGTAATTCGCTCTAATGTTAAAAGACCATATAAATTAAATATAAAGATCTTTGTCTTTTACAAAATATCCATCCTTATACCTCTAAGGAGGCAAAACCCTGGCGTCTTCAGAGAGAAGATATCAGATCTTAAAGCTTGAAATGAGACATTCTATTTAAAGCATTAACATTTTATTGTGTTGTTCTCATCCAGCTCTAAATAAAATGGTTACAAATTACTTTTTCTTGGGCCAAGCATGTGTATGTCGCGCTTCTTACACATTTATGCATACACATGTATACATATATACGCGCTCATCGATTCCCGTCGGGCATCCAGCTTTAAGGTAACTTAATTAAGCTCGGTCTAGCTATACATGACATCCTCAGCTACGAGAGAGGGGGTGGAATGGAGGGGATGGAGTGAGAGAGAGAAAGCGGAACCAGAGTAGAGGCCTTTGGTCCAGCGGCAGCCTCGGAAATCAATAAACGACTACAAGCGTGTGATATCGACGCGACGGACGCGTTGATCGCTTTTTTTTTAAGTGGCAAATTTTTACTTCAAATGCATTCATCGATATCCCGTCTCGCTCGCTCGTACATAGCCGTCATTTTCCGCGCTGAATAAAATACTTAAATGGAGCGACATATAACTGACTGTGCGAATAACGTTTCTGCATTAACGCCCAGTTGTCCACAATAATTTCCGTTTATGCGAATACAAGTGTATTTTGTTATTGAACACTATCTATTCTTCAAAAATAGCGTATGTAATGTTGAATCGAATACGCTTTTTTATCGCTCCTCTTCCAAAATGTTGACGTTGTGCTTTCTTGTAACACGAAAAGCTATCGTTGCAAGGATATTTGGCAATTCTTGAGGTCTTGAGAGAAGTTAAAAGTACTGCAATGAATATCGTGTAATTTTATTTTGAGTTCGTGTCTTCAAGAACATATAAGGAAAGTCATAAATGCTTATTTCGAGTTTGGACCAACTGTGTAAACTGAAATAAGTGAACAATTTCAGTAAGCAGCACACGATGTATAAATTACTCGTTTTCATGATTGCTCGTGATCGTGATTAGGTACTATACAATTTTGATGGATTAGCAGAACCTTATTTCCTCCTCTTCGCGATTAGATAGATTAAATCGATTCGAGATAAATGAAGCGATACTAAGAAAACTCGGATAGACCGACTCGATAGACAAACTCGCTCCTTATGTGAAAACATCAGAAATGATTGATTAATTCTTATTGATTAAATGATATTTATGTTACCTAGATATCTATTTAGATATAACGTAGGATGCGACATATAGATTCAGATCTATTAAACTAATTAGTCAATATCATAAATTTTGATATACTATGTTTTTCTAATGCAAATAAATAATTTAATTATGTAGAGGAGAGTTACTGAATGCATACTGGTTTCCTAAATTGTATCCCTTTAATATTTTTACATTTTTACTTAATAAAAACATAATTAATTACGAAAATATAAAGTAAATGAGAAAAAAGTAACAGTAGATAAAAATTTAACAGATTTTAGTCTGTTTGAGGCACGCTAATAACACTTAAAGAAAAAATTGGATACAATTTATATTAATTTTTTATTAATGTAGTTGATAATAATATAATCATAAATTTATTAAATTTTATAAATTTTCATAAAAAAAGTTGATTGCAGAATACTTTACATTCATTGTACATATTTGTACGTATTTGTATTATTATAAGAATAAATTGATATTTTTATAAAATCTATTAAATAAATTCTACCGTCACAAATTTTATTACAATAAATAATATTAATGTGAGACTGATAAATAATAATAATAAAATTAATAATTGTTGTAAAAAAAATATATCAATTGTCAATTACAAAAATTAATTCAAGTCTGTTGACGTTCTCATTTTGACGTTTTTATCTTTTTATTATTGTTATTTATTAATTATTAATTATTAAACTTTTGGTTTTTGTTTTCAATAAATTATTAAAAAAATAAGTGTTAGTTAATGGTTTCTTGCATTTTTAATTATTGGTTTAAATTTGATTTTTTAATATTTAACAGTGTAAGCACAAAGTGCTTTTTGTATTTCAAACAAAATCATTTTGGGTTTCAGTCTACTTTATTGTAAGAGATATTTTCAACGTTCAGTGTATCTAATACGTGAGTACTAAAATGTAATAATTTTATTAAGAAAGATATAGTAACGTAATAAAAAATCGTAAGTGATAAAGAATAGAAGCGTTTTAGTGTGTGCAAAGACATTTTTTATCAGGAGCACATGCTTGCAATTTTTTCAGAGAAGTCAAACACTATGTAATCCCAAACAAATGGAGGGATTACATAATTCTCACAGTATCCTGCAAAATTTCTACTTTGTCACTTCTGATAACAAAGCTTAGGAGAAAATGTCATGTAATTTTTGTTAAAAAATCTTGACAGTTTTTTAATTGCATACTAATTATAACTAGCTTAGAATAACATGAAAAGAGTACACACACAAAAAAAAACTTTACATTAAGCCTATGAAAAAGCATTTAAGTCTCACAGCGTTTGTTAAAAAATAAGGCTGACATTCAAGAGAGAGTCTTTAAAAATATATTCTTTCTTTAAAATTCCCATAACCTAAGTAATAATAATAGTTTGGATAATAAAACGTTTTTTATGCTTTATTTGTGTAGTTAGCACTTATAAATATTGATTACATGCGAAAAAGGATTAAAATTTTTCTATAGAAGAACATATTTTTAGGAATGTTAAAAATATCAGTTGATTAAAATATTTCCATGTGAAACAGAAAACAATTGCCCGACACAGGGTATTAAAAATACTTCACTTAGCCACTGAAGAGTTAATAAATAAATAAAGCAACTACATGCGCTGTGAATGTATTCAAAAGTAACTATGAAGCTCATGTAAAAATAAACGGCTTTTGCGAATAAAGGTAGCTTTATGTTTTAATATATAACATGCATAAAAAAATTATATCGCAGAAAATGTCGTTGCTTTTGGTAGTTAAGTGTCACGCAACAAGATAATCGTAATACAATGCGCGGGTAGACCGCTCTTAAATATTTATACACGGGCCATGATCATCACGCTACCAAGTTAAGGATTACTTTTGCCTGAATGCATAACGCGAATTAACTCAACGCAAAACTATAGCGTAGTCGATGCATATTTAACATAATTTTTTGCATTAAATATCTGCTTTGATCTTTACTCTTTATTAAAACAAGTTATCTAAATATTTGAAAATTTGTTAAGTCTTTAATGTTATTAATAAAAATTTTAAAGCTATTTGCTTTAATTTATTTACAAAAACACGGTCAACATCTTTCTACGAGGAATCGAAGAGAGAGAATTTCGATGAATATAAAATAAATGATTCTTTATTTAGTTCAACTACTTTTATTAATAGTTATAAAAGCAAATGAAAAGATATTTCAACATATCAAAGTGATTTATTATTTAATTGAAAAAAAATTCTTTCGATGTAAATGATTAAAAGCGAAATTTTTCCCTTCTACAAAATCACACATCTTGTGACCCAATTTATCTAGCACAATCTGAATATTATTATGAAGCTGGTAAATATGTTAACATATAAACGATGGGATTTGAATTATGCATGCGGACGGAATGCATATTCGGTCCGTTCCCGTCGTTGTGGTGGAGGATCCTTTGGAAAAAGAGAAGGTTAGGCACGTTTCACCGATTCTTTTGGGGTAGTCGTCAGAGAAACTGGAACACGTAGCACTCTTAAAGAGAATAGATCACATACGCCAAGCTGGCAACGGCCAAGTGGCAGGTTGCGCATATTAATAACTTGCGATGAGTGAAATCGCTAGAAGAGGAAATGATTTCTTTATGACACATCATGTGTCTCTAAATGAAATTCGCATTTTGAATTACTTTTTTTTTTGTTAAATAATTAAACTTGCGATATACATTTTCCTCTCGTTCTCTCCTGTTTTATTTTTTCATTACAGATAATTGCGTTTATACACAAACACTGTACAACATTAAGGAAAAAAGTATACAAAAAAATACATCTGAATTTTTTACAAAAAAATGTGGCAAGCTAAAACAGAAATTGTTGTGCAGTGAGTTTACAATGAATTTACTGTCAGTCGCCAAAAGAAAAAAATTGCATTTGCTATATACGAAACACTATGCATAGTACAAATACGTAAACCAAAAAGATACACAAAATAGCACGAAGAAAAGCATGTTATTAAAGTTGCAATTTGTTTATCAAAGGCTTTCATACGAGACAGGCTGCAAAAAAGACACATCTCTTTTATTTTAAATCAGTATTCGAATAATTACCTTAAAAATTTTATAATTTTATTTTTTGTACCGAGAAAGATATAATTGAATAAAAAATACAACATAATAATTATCGCGAGCATTTTATAAATAATAACGAGATAGAGATAAAAGAATGAAGATGAAAAAGTAAAATTACATTTTAGTTTACGAAATTAAAAACATGTTAACATTCTTTTATTTGTGAACAATAATTGAAATATTAAATTCTCGCTCACTGATCATTTATGAAATGTTTTATTCAACTATTCATATTTCTGTTAATACATCAAACAATTCTAATAGTGCAGTTAATTATTTGCGTGATTTTTTTTAAAGTAATTACTCACAAGAGGTGTTTTTGACACCTCAACATTATAACCCAATTTTTGTTGTTCTCTTTGATGATTTTTACAATTAAATAAAAATTAATAATATTTTCTACATCCTTCAGATGAAAATAAATGCAAAAAATTATTTTTAAATTGCGAAATAATTTACGCTAAATATAGTAATAAAGCAATTTTAGTCGGTAAATGTAGCAAATTTATTAGGGGTGTCCTGGGCACTCTACGCGAGTAATGAAGGGTTAAACGATTTTATAAATGTGTACGAGCCTCAAATAATACGTACGTTATTTTGTCGAATCACAGAATTAATAAATGCGCATGCTTTAATAAGATAACACGGTTCAATAATCGAAACCGCTAATATTATGTTTGTTTAATGCATTTGATATTTGATCATCTTTACTAATGCATTCCATCATCCATACGATAGTATCACAGTGATATATTAAATCAAAAATATGTTTTATTCTTCCTGATAGCAGAAGTAATATAATAATAAATATTTATTTATCAATGATATCATTTGGAATAATTAGAATCGATAATTATGCGTGTACAACATTTTATACTCGAGTTTATGTAACGAATTTACGTCATGATTTGATATATTAGACAGGTTTAATGCAATCACACGCAGTATAATTTTACGACAAAATATGAATTTACAATCGTTGCGATTTCAATAAAACTTATATATAAGTGTAAGCGTCGTCTTTTTAATACCGGCGAACACTCTGCGTTTCGTAATCTTTTTCTCAAAGAGTTTAAGTTGAACGCGGCTTATTATTATATAATCATCATAATGATCTTAAAACCCGATTTTCCTTGGCTTAATTAGAAAATGGTTGAACGCGTTGTTGCTCGCGGCTAGATTTCATCGCGGATTTACCTTAATGGAAATACAAGGCATTAATTTCATCGCGCTTTGCTCAAACGTGGTAATATCCGGGCGCGTTCGTTACGTCCTTTGGAGAGGTTTCCTTGGAGGGGGACTCAAGTCAAATTAATCTACTGCATTCGACTCTCGGCGAGAATCGATCGAAATAGCAGGTCATTTCACGATCTCTCATATTTTTTTTATCTTATCTCTCATGCCTATCAACTTCTTCAGTATTGGAAAGCATATAACGTTTGTACAACACTTGATTTGTCATATTTGTCTACCTTTTGTCTTTTAAATTAGAAAAAAGATTTTATTAAAAAAAAAAAAAGATATATACATGATCGCACGTCGTTGCGCAGGCCGAGACGGTTGCAACGAGGCATCGGCATCAATGTTCGATGCAATGTTGATAATTACTCGCCGTATCGATCATTAGGGTTGCTTTTTTTATCGGATTATGAGAGCAGCACGGTGGAAAAGCTGACGTCGCGCGCACGCCGAATCGACAGCAGTATCGTTGTTTCTCGTCGCTTTTGAGCATCTTCCACGGAGAGGAGAATATGGATTTCCGATACGAAACTTTTCAATCCATTCCCAGACGATAAGAACCCGCCGAAGTTACCGAACGAATGCCGCCATATCATTAATTGCCCGTCGAAGAGTCGTATTTAAAAATATATTTTATCGCGCCCGGTCAATACTTCGTCGGCCGTCCATGGGCCCTTTCGGTCACGTCGATCCCATTTGCATCGCAGTAACTTAAATGCAAATTTACGTTTACGCGCTCTTTAACCTTCGTCTTCGGCTTGAAATCGCGTGTTTTTACGCGTCGTTTAAAAAACGAGCAGTCCGTTTTCACTGAAGCTCAAAGATATCGTTGATTGCGATACTTTCTGCTTCGAAAGTGGAGATAAACGAAAGAAATCCAACTCAAATTGATTGGATTTTGATCGAGATTTACTTGTAGTTGTTCATTATTGTTTAAATATATGTACACAATGAAAGAAAAATTTCTCTTTAATAAATATTTAAATAGTATTAATGAAATATTTACGGTACATAAATATTTATGAAAAAATAATTCTAAATTAAATTAGTGGTTCTTGTAGGGTAAATAAATATATATATTTATATATATAGTAAATATTTTAATAGTACTTTTTGAATAAATATTTATTCACATTTTAGTCATTTTTTTGGTGTACGTATAATGTATATCTTGTAATACTGTTGTATTTATCGTACAACATTTTTTAAGTCTCGCTACGTAACAGATTTCTAGAGAAAAATTTTTGCATTCCGCAGCCAATAAACGCGCTTGAAAAATTTGTTGTACGTGGAAAAAACAATTTTGCTAAATATCAATCTGAAAATAATCGTTGAGGCGTTTAAAAAATCACATCGTTTTTAACTTGATTGCTAAAATGTCAAAACTGTTTGTGTAGCAACATTATACTTGGTCGTCCTACGTAATTATTTTAATGGTCCAACGTAATATCATTTTCTGATTTGTGTCTAGTTAAATTTTCAAATGCTACGATAAAATTATTTTTTTCGTGTACAAATGTAACGCCAGTCTGACATGTGAGAAACTGACGGCTCGATAAAACATATTAAACATGTGCGATCATCTAGGATTTCTATATTTAATCTGAACTAATTAATCCACAGAGATTTATGAAGCATGACATAGCGAGACATAGGCAACGATAACGAATCGCGATAAGGGCGAAACTCGATTACGTATATTACAGATGATTCAACTGTCATATGTGCACAATTATTATACGACATATGTCGCTGTATTGACGGAGAGAAAGATAATTGATAATTTTCAAATATGTATAAAAATCGGAAAACTTCTCGTCTGTAATTTTCAATGACTTATGAGTAAAATTATTAATATAAATAATATGAATTAGAATAAAAATTTTTGGACTATATACTCTAACAATAATTATACGTTGGAAAAATCAATGTTGCAATAATAATCGCGATTACTGCAATATAAATAAAATGTTTGCAAGTGAAGACAAGATGTCCCATCCATCCCGTTTCAAAAATATACAACTTTCTCGAGAATTTTTGTCTATTAATTATTATGCACACAGATGGGATGTACTTAAAGCTTAAATTAACATAAATAAAAAATGAAGCCATGTATCTCTGCGAACCGGCGTTCTTCATTTAAATTTACTCCCGAAGCGCAGAGGTGAAGATGCATTATTTACGTTACTTACTTATTCGTGAACGATCCCCCTCGAAAAAGGATTTTTCATATGTACTTAAATTTATACGGAATTTTCAAAATTGTGCGACCTCGCCCGCCCGTTTTCACTTCTTCGCGGACATTTATCCAGCGAGATAAAATAAAATTCAGCGCCGTATACAGCCGGCAGTGTAACAAATTTTGCACACCGTGAAAAATCACGACGGACAGATATCATGCGAAATGTCATGTTCCTTGAGGAAAGATAATTTATACGGACGCGAAAGAGAAATACACGCATAGAATAATCTTGATGATAATGTTGATTCAGATCAATTTGTATATTGAAGATCTCATTTTCTCTATGCGATTTTTTTTCGAGAGTCGCTGAAGATAATCATTAAGCTCCAGAAATACGCTGATTTTTTTGTATTTTTTTTTTTTTTTTTTTTTTTTTTTTTATAGACGGAGTAAAAATAAATTGCTGTTTACAGCTAATTTGTGTCATAAAATATATTTGGCAGTATTATTTTATTATTTATTATTTACGTTTATTATTTTAACCTAGGAAAAATTTGCCGGGTATAGAGATAATATGTAAACAGATATATCATGATGTTACCATAAGAGGAAAAACTTTTATTAGTCTGCTGTTTATGGAATATAAAAGCGTATATAAAAACACGGACGTATTATATTTTGTAATCGTAGCTTCACGTGCATCACGTGCGTTAGATTGCGACGCGCACTTATTAACTGTCGGAACCATCAAAGATAAAATAACGCGGTTTATATTTTCTCCCTTGCACGTACAGTTTTCCCCGAGATAGACAAGCACGAGATTGGAATGCCTCGTTGTACAAAGAGGTATTTCATGAATGGCTGAGAGCAACCTGCCATCCGCGGAACGAAAACATTTTTGTCGAGCTATAACAAGGCCCACGTGAACTCGTTACCTCAACGAGTACAAAAGTCGAAAAGAAAAAAGTTAACCAAATTTTTGTGCAGTCGAAAGAGCTGTGCACGCGAAAGAGAAAGAGGAAGCTGTACGCGTGAAGATTGCAACGAAATTTTTTTCAATAAATTTCCATTGGCTCGCGCGCGTTCTACACACATTGTTATCAGCTTAACACTTCAGCAGATTTTGGCAAACGGTAGGGTTATTTTCAACTTCTTCAGCATTAAATGAAATCAACACATTTTTATATGCATTATTGTCATATTTTATACGCGTTAAGTGTCATGTACCATGAAAATGTACTAGTAGAAATTGAACCTTATGTCCATCTAGTTATGAGATAGAAAAGTGTCTTACGTAGCTAATGTAATAAGTTATTTACTTTAAAAAATAATTTATTTATTTTAAAAAAAGGCCAATAACGTTATTTCTTGAAATTAATTAAATTTTTATTTTCCTCAAAGGTATTTTCTTGAAAAGAAAGTAAAAAAACAAGTTTAAAGAAACTATTTCATAAATTTAAACATAACTTTTTTCCGGGTGTAGCTGGATTATATATTTTTGAAAAATCAGCGCGATTTGCTATCATTTTTTCTGTGACAATTCCCGATGTTTTGCACATCCACGTATGCACAATTTTTCTATAAAAATTTACAAAAATTGATAATAAAGGTGCAGCCAGCAACCAATGATCAGTTAAAAAATTTAACTAATCTCTTAATCAGAATTAGCCATAGGGCTCTGAATCAGAGCGATTAGATTTATTTCTACTCGGGTGAGGGAAATGTAAATGTCCCGAAGAAATCAAACAGACGCGAACGAGTTAAGATTGAAACAAATAGCGCATCTATCTTTTTCTCGAGATCGATTCCTCTCGTGCAGGTAGATGTACGCCGCCGACGTTAGATAGCGTGAGCTTAGAATTCAAGATGTGTCACCCAGTCTTGTTCTTACAGTCGTTCTTCGATCACTGAAAAATCGAAGATATCGAAAGAGAAAGTATTGTGTGGAATATCAGACTTTTGGAGGATAAATTTTTATATGAAAATCGTACGTGTGTTGGTGTGTAAAACGTCTCGGGGTTTGCCATGCATTTGGAAAGTATTCAGGGCGGAGAGAAAAATTTATCTTTGACCATCGAAAAATTAAGCTTGAAATTTCTTATAAAACTGAGAAAATTTGTGCTTATTAAAAGCATTTTTTAAATTGCATAGCTTCGCTTTGCTTCATGTCGTATTTTTTTTTTTTTTCAATTCTTTACTTCTTTAACTTGTTTTTTTCAAAAGATTATCTACCTTTAACGACTGAGTATTTTAAACCATTAAATTGCAACATTTACTAATTGTTTTTTTATAAATACACTGTAAGTTTAAATTTGTTCCTCCAAAAACTTGTGTTTGTAACGTAACATGTTATGTTAGAATGAATGTTGCATAAAAACATTAATTATATACATAATTAAATATATATTTTTTTCTTTTATTGTTTATGTAAATTAATAAAATTTTATAAATCTTTCATATACAAAAAGCAAAGTACATTAAATTTTTAGATGACTCTTAATGATCATATGACACTTAATGTTGACATGAGCAATTATTATGGTGCTTTTACAACTGCTCTAACGACACTGTATACTGTGTGATTTTAGGTTATTTGAAGAAAACGCGGAACTGCTAAATATGTTCACGAAATTTCGGGATCAAAAGACAAAAGAGCAGCAGTCTACGAGCATGGAACTGGCCGAGCATGCGAAAACGGTCATGTCCACTCTCGACGAAGGTATCAAGAGCCTGGATGACATGGACGCGTTTCTCACGTACCTTCATGAAGTCGGGGCCTCTCACACGAAGATCCCCGGCTTCAACCGGCAATACTTCTGGGTGAGTCTTCCCTCAAAAGGAAACACAAATCACACCCACACGCACCTTGCCCTAGACATGCGACACACGTATCTCATTGTCAGTTATTGAACTATTACCTAAATGAGAAAATAAGACAATTGTAATATAATTGTGAGAAAAAACTAGGACAATGTACCTAGCTACGAGATCAGCTTTAATATATATGAAGTACATTAACGAGGAAATATGTACATTCATGGATTAAGTAAGATAGATAACATTGATAATAATATACATACTTAAAAGGAATATTTAAAATGATTGAGCGCGAAAGTATTGGAAATATTGAAAGATAATTCAATTATATATTTCCAATAATATCAAATAATTTTTTGGTAATGTAATCTAGTTACAATAAGATTATAAAAACTCTGAATATTTATTGTTGGATATATTTTTAAATATATATTTTGCGTAAGCAATTCGATTAGACTTACCTTACACGTTAGAACATCAGCAGTCTACCTTAGAACATCTCGGGTAAGCGCGTGAAAATTCCTCACTTGTCGGAGATGCGTCTCCCATCTCTTGGCGAACATTTTCTCTTTGTGCCGCGCTTATCTCTCTCAACATGGAAATCAAAGAGACTAAAGAGGAAACTTTTGGGAGACACTGTGAACTATTTCAGAACCTGTCTCCGAGCGAGAGATTTATGCACAATTAAAGTATAACGACGCTCAACGTAAATGTGGGACAAACTTTTGTTGCATACCACGTAATGCACATGGACGTTTAACTCTTAACGAGTCACACGTTTTAATTACCGCACTCTCTTAGTCAGATGAGAAATTTTACAATCTTTCTTTGCATATTTTTTTTATTTATATCGCAGTTCGTAAATTAGAAACTGATAATTTATTCCGTTTTTATTCCACTTTTAATTAAATGTGTATCAGTTTTCTAGTAAACCTTATAGTACACATTACAGCTCAAAATAAACATGAGTTTGTTTGAGCTCGTACTGTTAATTAAAGATTCAATTTATATTTTATTCTTGTTTATAAATTTTATATTGTGCGCATTACATTTTTTTTTTACAAAATTTATGTCAACCCTTTGCAAAGAAGAAGAATTCACAGCGAGAGAGATTGAATAACAAATGTTGAGACTTTACTCCGCAGCAACGCTAGAACACGTCGGTATTTTGTTTCCTCGTGGTCCTTCATAATCCGCTGCACAGCTGGTGTCCGCCATTCGTTTGCCACGTTGCGACCCTACATGATATCTAAGAAGAAATTCTTTTTTAATTATCTTTACGTTTAACGACTCGGGAGCAGCTGGTGAAATAAAGATAAACATTATCACGAGAGAGAGACGTAACGCAAATTAATTAAAATCTAATTTACGCTATTCTCGCCTTTTTTTTGCAAGAAGCCACATTTCTGTCGCACGAATATTTGTTATCGCAAATAACATCTTTAATATAAATGTGCAAGGTACAAATTTTTTCATCGAAAATATCTCGGTAAAAATATATGAATTCGATTGCATGGCTTCGATTTTTGATTCGCGCAGATCGGACGGAGGCGTCTAGAAGGAAAGTCGTTGCTTATAAGAGTTGTAAATATTCCATAACATTATTTACGATACTGTTACTCAGAAATAGGTGGAACATAAAATGTCGATGTAATAACGCTTCTGACGCCCGAGGTTGCATCGCGAACATAAATAGGTGCATTACGAAATAAATAATTAAACGGCACAAAATCGCATTTTTGCCACGATTGAAATGAGGAAAATCGGCCGAAATTCCGACGTTTGGTTGCCTATATATAATCGAACATTGTACAGTTAATCATTCTGCTTGGTTGAATGAATTTGATAGCTGCTCATGTACAAGCAAATGTCGAATTCATTGAATTAATTACATTTTAATGGGAGAATGCATTTTCTCAATACGATTGCAATAATAACCGTAAACATTGAATCAATTGGCGTTTCATTGCGCGATACATGTTTTCGCAATAGACTTGATATTTGTTTGAACGAAGGCATGCATCAATTCTGTTTAGCCTGTCAGTCTTTTTTTCCATACATTTTTTCATAAATTCGTAAATATTAACGCTTACCAATTTTCAGAAAAGAAACTAATGATGACAATAGACTATAAAAGTGACAGTTATAAGTTTTGATACGTAGAATATATTTTTAATTTCTTGAGGGCCGGCAAGTTTTTGAATGATTTTTATAATTTCAGACTTAGAATTTCGTTAACTATGTCAGTGCATCGATCTACACAATTCTAAAATAATTTATTCAACTATATATATAATACATTAATTCTAGATGTATAAAATTTGCACAATTGTCCCTTGTATAGTTGCCACAACTATATATCTTTTTCTCTGAGTGTAACTTAATCTTCCTCAACTTGAAAAATAGCATTCTCTGTGTAGCATTCTCTTGCGGAAAGATAATGTTACACTAAGGAAAAAAAGTTAACTTGACTAAATTTAATCAAGTTGAAAAATTCAGATAAGTTAATCACTTTTGTTTTCTCAGTGTACACACAATTTCGACTTGCAGTAAAGATGTTATTACAACAACGCATATATTGACGGAAAAATGCTACCGTGTTGGAAAGCAATAATTTACGCGATGAGCGTCGAAAAGAAGAAAAAAATTGTTAAAAGTGCACCTCGATGCGAGTACGCAAAAGTAATAACGTTTTCCCGACTCGCATATGCATGCAAGTTTTTTTTATTACTTTCGCGACGATCGAAACGGAATTTTCTTTGTGCACGTGAGAAGGAAGTCGTGTGCTGGGAGCTCTTTCCGTGTCGCTTTATCTTCTCGCCAAAGAAAAGGAATAAAGGAATTATATAGAAAAAGGCAAGCCCAAGAATACTTAAAAATGTAGTTGAAAATGGAGATGAAAGATATTTTACTCTTGTAAAATGAAAAAAAGGCGATATTACATTTTTAAAACGCAGAAGAATTCTTTGATTCAACCATTAATTATAATGACTCGTGTAATATATTTATCTCCTACGAGAATGATGGGATACGAGAATGATTCCGGATTTAATCTCGATCGAGAACATCTCGGATTTCTTATTTAATTCTTCTAAAAATTCAGTCTTTAGCACGTAATTCTGAGATTATTTTTTGTCACTCGGATAGAGAAATAAAAGTGAAGTTATATCTGCGCAGAAGGGTTGAAGATTTACATTACAGAACGTTGCATTTATTCAAAGCGTGAAACGCTTGTTCACGGTTTCAATCTCTTGGCACGAAATCAAATCCGATTCACCTTCCCTTGCCATCTAAGTCCCGTGGACTTAGTCACTGTATATATAGGATTGATAATTCCTGTCGGACAATCCTACGAGGTCCATTGTGAAGCCGTAGATATGACGATCGTAACACAATCGTCGATTCAATCGCCACTTCTCGCATTGTTGGCGAGACCGTTGGAAATGGATTGACCCTTATAAATATCGTCGTATCGATATTATCTTCTTTCATGAATGACTGCAACTTCAGTTTTATCAGTGCTTAAAATAAATTTAGAGTCAACAAGCGCAGCATTTTTCTAGATTTTTCTTCATCTACAGATCAAGTCTACGTATGAAAAAGGAAGAGGAAGAATAAAATATTATATAAAATATTATAGAACTGCAGGATCAGTTCGTAAAGCAAACTTTTTTTCAGTCCTTTTAGAAAAATATTACAGGTAGCATTTCCGTTTTAGCATTACACCAAAAATAATTGCTGAATGACTATTGGAACCTTTTTTTTTAAATATTTTTTAAAATATAATTAAGAATAATAATATATTAAAATTTTTTCCAGTTTTAATCGGTTTACTCGAATCGGTATACTATGTATAATAACTTGAATATCTCGAGAACGGATTAATATTTTTTAACGAATGAAGTATCATTTTAATCCAGGATTTTAGGCTCTGCATTTTGATGTAGCTCATCATCCATTTCTATCATACTTTACAATTTTCGACTCTTTAGAATTGTTCGCTTATATAGTCATTTAGTAAAATTCGAAAAATTGTTTTCGTGCTTGTTTTCAATGCTTGTATTTTGTTCAAAATGAGAAGTCTTTCAAATCCATTGTTTTCTCTTGGTTTTTTCGATTTCAAATTACAATCAATTGAAAGTATCATTGATAAAATATGATTCAAAGCGTAAATCTTTCATCGACCTCGATTATCTAATTTTTTACGTCTGACAATCAGACGTAAAAGACACTTTTTTTCTTACATTGAAAAAGATAAAAATCATTTAACAGGACAAAAGGGGTTGTTTGTGCTACAGCAAAAAAATTGAACAAAAGATCTAGATTTGAATGTAGAGTGTAAGCTCTACATTCAAGCTCTGTATAGTGATTGCTTTCAATTTTATCACACAAAAACAAACTAGTAAATGTATTGTTATTTACTAAAAACATCATTTGGAATAAAATTTTATTTGAAAAAAACCCTGTCTTGAAAAGGTTAATTGAATTTAAACAACAAAATTTATAATACAGACCGAAGTCTCCAAAATAAAAGATAAAAATAAAACACCGTTACTTTCTTTTAACGAATAACAATTGTTTTAAATGTGTACCAGGAAAGTAAGCCCGATCGAAATTCTCTCATGCGTGATCGAACGGTCTGCTTCCAGAAAATCGAGAAACCGTTTCTGGACGCGGTGGAACGCACGCTGGAGGACCGATACTCGGAAAATGTGGAGAACATCTACAAGCTGACGATCAAGTTCATCATCGAGACGCTGATCGACGGCTTCGACAAGGCGCAGAGTGACAAGGCCAAGTCCTAGTCGTCCTAGTCCCGAGGATCCGGCACGCACGCGATCGCCCTCGATCCTGCGAGATGTTGACCGCCCCCCCAGGTTGGCTCGGTTCCCCCGACGCCTGGAACGACGGCAGAAAGCCAGCCGTCGCCGATTCTTGAGAAGACGACGACGGGGACAATCGTCGTCCTCGCGTTGGTTCGCGCGACGCCAACACACGTGTCGTCGCGGCTGCGTTTCTCCGCGGATCCCCGAGAAACGCGAAATGCGAGCGCGTGGCGCGTTCTTACGCCGTCTCGCCCTCGCCGGCCTGAGATCTTTTTCCCCCTCGAGCGGGTCTCGCCATTGAACGTCTCCGGATATTAAGAACACGAGTCCCGAGTCAGTCCCTCGGGATCTCGAATACCGCGCCGCAACGCGAAGCGAAGCGAAAGAGCCGCGCGGCTCTCCCGATGGTCGAAGGGTTCTTTCTTTTTATCTGTTCGATTTACGATCAGTGTTGATTGAATTTGCGATTACGCAGATAAAAGCGAGTCTGAACGACACGAAGGCCCAGGAAACGTATGGAGACGTTTGAAAGCGTCCAAAGTTTTCGATCTTTTTTCTAAATGTCCTCGCGACATTATTTTTTACCAATATCTGAAGGTACATTCTATTCGTATATTTATTTGAGAATGAAAACGTGACTGATGATTTAAAATGTATTTATTTTTTTGCATTTATAGCAACAAAAATTACATTTTTTTTTTTTTAGAAAGTCCATATGAGATCTCGCGAATGTCGATCTTAATTGTAAGTTTAACCGATTCTTCGCCCCCTTCTAATGCCAATATCGGGAAAGGGGCGAAGGATTAAACTGAGATTAAAGCGTATCAACGGCGGGTGAAACCACCCTGTTAATTGCTGTAATTCGAAGTTTATCTGGAATCTACCCGGGTGATCGACCGGCTTTTTGGCTTTTTACGAACGGTGCCAAAACATTGGATAAAATTGGCTTTCAGCAGTGAGATTTGCCTCGAGTTCTATGAATTGTATGTTTTTTTTTTGCATGCAAACATTGTCTGCGAATGGGCAAATTCCGGGACAAAACGAGCAGGTTCCGCGAATGGAATACTACGTGCTTTTGTGAATTTATCAAATTTGCGCCACGTTATCAGAGGAAGACACTTCAACTCGTTCTGTTATTATTATTTGTTTGTTGTTTCAATGGAAGTTTATGTTTCATCTCGCATTGCCTTTCGCATGAAACGCAATACATTGTAAATGTGTGGTGGCATGTTTTTTGGGAGAGGGAGGGGAAAAAGCGCCAGCATTCCACTGGATGCTCTTTAATCGAGTACAAACGAGTATCTTCGGATGAAAGTAGATCTCAAAGAGTTTGCGAATTCGAGTACATTATCTAATTTTATTTATCGTGTCGCGCGCGTGTACAAGCAAACATCTATTTTTTTTTCCTGTCGTCTCTACTCATCTTCTACCCATCATCGTTCGCTATTTATTTCCCTTCGCCGACGAGATAGGCTTCCTCTAGTTTTAATACGGTTTAACAGGAGCAAAACGTAAAGTGACACACGTCGTTATTGATCAGACACAGAATTAGAAGGAGGGAGGTGGGAGAGACGCGTTTCTCATCCACGAGAGTCCGATCTTAAGAGGATTAATAAAACGTAACTTTGGTCAGCTATATGATAGCCCTCTGCTCGCCGTGAGGTCGGAATAGGCCGAAATGAAAGTTCGTATTACGGCGCCATTACCAACAAAATAAGGTTCGACCGGCCGCTAATGCTCGCCGCACACGACGCAAACGTTTTAAGAGTCTATTACGTTGCGCGAGCTTTCATTAACTTCTCATGAGCGCCATAAAAACCACCTAATGCGTAGCAGATAACGACGTTTCTTTCGTCAAGCGCGTTCCCACACACAATTAACCGCGAGTTTACGATGTTAAGCGCGAAAGAAAAGATGTTTCTCCGTTCAGTCCTCTTTTCACGCGTTTTTCACGTCCAAAGGCCTTTTGCGGATAACGATTATTCATTCTACTAATAGCATTAAGCCGCTTTCACTCGCGCGGGACGTAAAGTACTTCGGCTTTTGAGGGTATCGTAGCTCGCGGGGTGAAAAATTCTCAGCTCTCCCTCTCTCTTTCTCTCTGTCTCTTGCGGTCACATAAATCTCATAAAATTCAATGAATCGACAAAAAAAAATTTGCATCGTTGCGCGTAGCAGATCGATATTCGCACTCGATTGAAAAAAAAATCGCTCAAGTCCGTGCCATTTAACGCCAACCAATGTTTGCAAACGGCCCTGTACTTCGCGTTCAGTGATTCGATCTCGATTCGATTATCTCGCCGAGGAGTTTCTCCCTTTTTCAAATTGGTCGCCGTTCGATGCTGTTGTAATCTATACATTGCGCAAATTACCATCATTTGTAAAATAGTATCGCTAGAGTTTCAAGCGAACGGACGGATTGCCCCGAGGTAATCCGCGCGAACTTCGCAGGTTTGATGTGATACCGCGATATATATCTTCTGCGGAGAGATCGTGTAACTCTCTCGGCGAGGGTCTCAAATTGATTAAGAAGTTACACATACCTTCTCGATGCTGACGAATTACCGATTTTTGAACATTTTTTTTTAAAGGCTAATAAATTTGATATAATATTTACAAAAAGGACATGTTTTATTGATTATATTATTAATGTGTACAAAAAATAATTTCTTAAAACTATTTTGACTTATTTAATTGGACTTTTACTAGGGTTGCTCTTGGACCCACCTCTTCAAGTCCTTTTCAATCTTTTTTTGATGAAACAAGTTTTCACTTGTGTTAAATGCAATTCTCTTGAAAACTATTTAAAAAAATTTTTAATTACAACAATTTTTATAAACATTCAAAGACCGCAAAATTTGTCGAAAAAAATCGAATTTTTTTTATATGTTATAATTTTTCAATTTTTTTTTAATTTATAAATTTCAGCTTGTCAAGTCTTAATGACGTCATAATTATTTTTCTTGTTTTCGTTTATTTTACAAAGTATAAGTATAAATACTGGAAGGGTGTTATGTCGAACGGCCCGAAAGCGGCCTCAATAAAGGTTCATTTTAATTAAAATCGTTTTGAAAAATAATTTTTTTATACATTATACATAACAATCAAATTATTCTTTTTTGCAGATATCAAATTTATTTGTTAATTTTTAAAAGAAATTCCCAAAAAGTAATCATTTTTCAGCGTCGAGAAGGTATGCGATCTCTTAATATAATAAACGATTAAAAAATGATTAAAATTAATAATTTACTGTGATAAAATTAATATAATTTATATTTTTTAATGCATAATCCGCTCCTTTAGTTTGGCAATAGTCTATATTTAATTTGACAGTAGTCTGCCGGTGCAAGATACGCCAGCATTTTATATCCGCATTGAAGCCGCAAATACGGGGGTTTGGGTTCATCGGTTTCATACGCGTTTCCCGACTCTCAATATGCGCTCGATAATTGATACAAGCGCGGCGGCGAGCGACGACGGCGGCCAGTCAATCGACGCTGCCGACTGCTGCCTTTTATTCGCGGTGGCCTTGGATTACATAAGTCTCGCAAGGTACCCTCCCGCAATGCGAGGCCGAATGCACGTGAATGCAAATGTTCATTGTCTCGAAACGGGGTCGCGAATTTAATCGTAAAAACGGCGCGAGGACATCACCTCGCCTTTACGCGTCCTTACGCGCGACGAAAATTCGTTTACCTAATTTCGCAGAATTTGTCGCGCTCGTCCGTCGTGTGGACTTGAAACGTCATTAAAAATTCGTGGAGGCATCAGGGAACTCATTGCGGTAATCTTTTTCAATTTTTTCTGCGCGATGTAACTTGGATTTTGATACACCACGTGTGCGGCGACTGACGTTTTAATGAAATAACAACTAAGACGTTTGACCTTTTCATACTATTTTGTTGATTTAACTAGTAGGAAGCTGTGACGGTCATCGATGATCGACAATACTGCACTAATGTAACTTACTCATTTAGAGTAAAATAAGCGACGGTCGATAATTAAACGAGTATACTTGTCAGAAAATGCGCTTATATTTCGCGCATAATTGGACGCACAATTTTTCAGTTCTCGCAAAGTCGTTCGAAGCTTGCAAAATGACGATATCTGTCGAATTTAATCTTGTCAAATGTTTTCTTTTTAATTATCTAATTTTCTCGAAATTATTAGGGGAAAGTAATGTCGTTTTTATAAATAATGTAAACAATATGAAGATGCCTTAGTATAATTTATTATTTATTCAAAATAATAATAATAAGATCGTTCCTTATTTATTAATTTTTTAATTCCTGTCTTTCGAAGAAGCTAACCGGCTTTGATTTTGTAACGTGACAATAATCGACCGTATGTGGTTGTAACAAGTGCAACAAAAAATTAGAGAATTACGATGAAAAGTACTCTCTCATCCACCGTATTCGCCTCATCGAACTATATACTTTTTTCGATCATTAGAGCACTTCTTACGAGAGAAAAGCTTTATAATAGCAAATAATGTTCGATTCGCCTTTATCCACATGTTTCATGTCAAAACCGGTAAGCTTCGTCGAGAAACAAATTAAAATATTAGTAAATAAGTGAATGATTATTGGAGGAAATAATGGCGATTATTATATTACTGAATAAATAACAAATTATATTAACAAAATCGCATGCTGTTTATATTTTTTACTATTTATAAAAACGGTATTTATTTTCCCTCTGATAATGAAATTAAATCACAAAAAATCAAAATGCTTACCGCTATTATTGAAACAAATTTGTGTACGTTAGTTACACAAACGGTTTATCAAACTCTCGTTGAACAAAAAAATGACAAATCTTGATACTTCTACGCTAGAAATATATTTATATATATAATACGTTTGCTGCGAGATATGTTTCATATTGCATGTAAATGAAGACATTTACGTTCTATTATCTTACCATCTCTATTTCATGATAAAACAACATCGTATCAATATGAAAGCATGCGCAACTTGCGTTACTCGTTCGCGTTCCTGACAAGATCGATCGCCGCGATCGTAAATAGCGTGTAAGTGGAGAGGGACACGCGGAAATTATTGATACTCTTCCAATCGATCACGAGGATTGTCATGGCAAACGCGGCTGAATTAGATTTCTAAATGTCTAACCGGAGAGAATGGCCGTTTATAAACTTTCGATGATTCCATCAATCTTCCACCCTGAACTTTGTTCAAATCGTATTTGAACTACCAATAACGATCTATTATACTTATTTTCATTATTTATCGTTACTATCATTAAGCGGTGTCTCCCCATTTGCAATTTTCTGCTCGCTCTCTCTCTCTCTCTCTCTCTCTCTCTCTCTCTCTCTCTCTCTCTTCCAGAAGATTTTATTCAAAAAGAACATCCGCTCATGTCGCGTCACAAAGGAGCTCCGTAACTTTCACTTTATATTTTGCGCTTTGCTTCCTTTTATTTCTAGCGAGGCGAAAGTCAAAAATACAAAGTGGAAAATAATAAAGTTGCTTTATTCATTAAGAGGATATTCTACTTTTTCCGAGAAAAAACTTATTTTTAAAAATATTTTATAGAAAAATTAATGAAGCAATTAAGATGCACCTTTTGCAGAAATGTTTATTGATAATTTGCAGATTATATAATTATATTTTTTATTATCGCAGACTATTCAATGAATGATGTCAAAGACGATTGTGGAGACATTAAATTCTAAGACTGTATATAGATCCATTTTACGGGAATGATTGGCCTGAAACAAAAAAAGCAAAAAAGTTCTTAATTTATATGAGGTCGTACGCACCAACTCATCTTGAATCAATATAAAAAATTGAAAAATTTACAAAATGGTAGCTTTCCAAACATTACTTCAAATATTTTTATCTTATTTTAATTTTTGAAAAGCCGCCATCTTGTCAATTTTCAATTTTTAATACTGATTCTAGTTCGTCCGATGCACGCTAATAAAAAATAACATCCTAATCTACAAAAATCAATAAATATTTCTACAAAAGTTGCATCTTGATTTCTTTAATACTCTTTTATTAAAAAAAAAATTCTTGAAAACAGCTCTTTCTTTGGACCTAACCGAGGGGAAATTCACAGCCGGCATTGGTGTACAAAATTTCGGCAGTGGACTGCCGAAAAAAGTAAGCAGTGACCTATAATATTGACGGCATTGTCGTCAGTGGTTGGGGAGTGGTGAGCTCACTTCAGAGTCGGTTTTTCGATCATGGGGTTGAGCACAAAAATTTTTGAATACTTCGGGAAAGCTTTAGAATTCTTGTGCAGGCATTGGCGTATGATAATGGGCACGCGGTAGTGTTCATAATTGCATGGCATTGCCTTAATTTTAATATAGGATTGACGGCATTGTAGGCATTGACTAACAATAAGCATTGTCGGCAGTGTACAAAAATGTCGGCAGTGTTTTACAGCAATGCCAAAAATCGGCATTGGTGTACAAAATTTTGGGTTGTGAATTCCCCCTCGGACCTAACAAAATAGAATACCACCTTAATGTGCGTTCGATGTTGGCTCACCTTTCAGCGGCACGCCCGATTTTGATTCGGTCGACGGTGATGCGAGGGAGCGGTCAGAACCCTTCGATCGTCAATGGAGAAAACTTGTGTAAATTTTTACTCGTATCATAAGTGCAGTGGAATAAAAAAGTGTGGTCTCTAGGGTAATGGGCCCTTCGCGCAAATGTCAATTTCCTAGGAGGTCTCGGGGAGGCAGAAGGCCTCTCCGTCTCTGTATCTTCCTCGCCGTCTTTATCTATCTCTATTTCTCTCTGAGGACGATTCGCGCACATGTCTCGCTCTCTATGCTCGGAGCCGGCGAATTCGTTACGTACCCTTGAAAGAAGGCCGCGGGCGACCGCGGCGGATACGTGACTTACGGGGTAACATCCCTCGGAAGCGTGACGGACGCGATGCAAATCCATTAGAATCGTATGTGTCATGTTTTATTTATCTCAGGCATCCTCGGAAAACTTCTCTTGTTTAATAATACTGCTTTACAAATTTTACATTAATGCAAGAAAAGGAAACGACTCTTTTTTTTTTAACGTGTTTCGAGTTGCTGTGTTCACGTGAACCTGCCAGAAAAGTTCTATCAGGTCAAATTCTTAATATAGCGTGCTAGTGACACTGTTCGACTGACATTACAATGTAACATAATAAACAGAGTTGTTTGTGAAGAGAAGAAAATTATTGAGAAAATTGTTTATGACTAATCCGAACTACTTTTGCTACGTATGCCAATATATTGACTTTTCTTTCCAATAATGTACACTATTGGAAAAAAAGGCTGCATAATCGCAGAATCGTTGAAAATTGCCTGTTTGCATTACTTTTTCTTATAAAAAGAATTTTAACGTTAGGATTTCTGTGATTTGTTTTCTAATTTCAATAAAACTTTACTGTATATATTGAAAAATGCCTTTTTCTTATATGTCTTTTTCTTATATCTGAAAAACTGAACCTGATGGAAATATTTCAATCGCAGATTTGAACTCAGCGTCGAAAATTATTCTAAAAGTCGTCGTATGCTTTCGCACGAAGCCTTGTAAACTAACGTAATCGTCGTAGAAAAGTACAACCGTCATCGCGCAAATTGCATTACCGCGTTTATCCTAATTGCATAAGCTATTAAAAGAAAAACTTGGAAAGATGCGTACTAGTTTTCGAGTGGGAAAGAATTAACGCTGGCTGTGCACGCAGTCGCGTTACGGTACGCTATTCCCACGCCAATAACTGCCATCGCGTTTGCTACCGGAATAGCACCTTTCATTATTAGGACATGCGGCATAAGAAGTCTTATGGTATTTAAAGATGAGTTACCTAGCAGACGCTCATCGTTTTAGGATCGTCCGCGAGCGCATTCGGAAAGTATTGGTTTCGCGCAAAAACGATGGAGGATCAAGAATAGCGTCCTACTTGTCTGAGGTTTTGTCCGCGTTTTCTTCTTTAAGGATGTACAGGACATTTCTCAAAAACGTTAAGAAAATTACGAAAAAATTACGGTTGGTTTTATATTGCATTTAAAGGTAGTAGAAAAAAATTTGGCGACGATTTTCTGTCTGGATAAAATGTTATGTCAATAAGAAATATAGACACGTGCTCTAATAAAAATAAATTAATAATGAAAAAATATAAACTTTTTTATTTAAATACTTTAAATATCAAGATGATTTATGTAAAATTTTATTGCGATGCAGAGATCAGTTCTGTAAAATAAACAAAATTTATTTATTTATTTACAAAATAACTTAAACAGACAATCAAAATAATTTATATCAATTATTTTGAATATTTTAAGTACTTACACAAAAAAAATTGAGATTTTTCTTAACGTTGTAAAAATATAATTAAATTCTTAATAACAAAGTAATACAGTAAATGAACTTTAAAAATATGTTACTAAATAAAAATATAATCTTATTTACACTATTTTCATGTGTATATAGTTTATTTGAAGTGTTGATATTAAACACATTTCTAAATTTTATTTACTTTATAGAAACTGCACGTTCGATACATCCTTAATGGAGAATGATCATTAGCAGCACCGGCACAAAGGCGAGTTGCATCGCGTGGGAGAAAGAAGACTGAAACGCGAAAACTTATCTTCTCTCGACGGTGCATCCCAGCAGTTTTCCACTCTCTCTTAGGATGATACACATACACGCACACAAACATTACTGTTCGCCCTATCAGTCATTAACTTCGTTAACCGCGCCGTGCCACGAATAATCAAACTAACTGTCGTGCGCAGAGAAACTTCCTGCAGGACGATAAACGACGATAAATAACGAGCGTGTCGCGAAAATCGATTTTCCAACGAAGACAGGAAGTTTTTGCGATACCGTACTTCAAGCGACGCCAAGCGCAAAACGACATACACACACACACACACACACACACACACACACACACACACACACAATTTCCATTCCGGGTTTAAATTATCATTCGCCCCACACGCGACTTTAGCGCGACATTAATATTTAGCGTGTTTGAAACACGCTATCGCAAGAAGTCTCTAATAGAGAGTTTCTCTCTCTCACTCTCTCATAAATGCACGTTAAACGCTGGAGCTTTTCGTACTTTCATCTTAGATTTATATCACCGTTCATCTCGATGCGACATTAACGTTTTGTACGCCCGGAGAGGACACGCTATCGCCGAAACATTCTATCGCCGAGGTACATATTTAAATATGAAAAAGGGTTGTCGTGAGAACGCGATCCATCATGTCACGTTACCACCGCGGTCGCTCCTCCGCTTGCGCTGGGAATACACGCCGGGCGAGAATACGTTGCCTCAGGGAGAAAGAGTACGTGTGTTCAATAGCGAAAAAAAAAACGGAGAATAAAAAAAAATAATTGCGAAACGAGAGGGGGTGCGTGGCATCGCGGGGCGTGGCATCGCGGGACAGCGATTTCGAGCGAAAGTCACGACGACTGTGGGCCACGACAAGCGATGTGGGCGCACCCTTGTTCTCACCGAGACTAAAATCGATCGACAAATTAGGTAAGGTAATTAGCGCTTCCGCGGTTCGCGACATCCTATTCCGTCGCCGAGGTTCGTAAAACCCTTCGTTTGTGGTTACTCCACACGGAAAGAGAGACGAAATTATTTGGGCGGACGAAATTATCTTGCCCCGGGAAAATTTTAGGTCAGCAAGGTGCACCGACTAATGCAACAAGTTAGTCGATTTAACGATTACGTCTGCATGTGCATATAGTCCACTTGCGTGGATAACATTTTTTTAATGTATTAACATGTAATTTATTTATACGATATTTGTACTGTATAAAAGGGAGCGTCGTCATTTTTTTTTTGTCCCGAGCAATTTCTTTCTCAGCGCAATTTCTTTCGCTCCAATTTTTCACCTCAATTCATCATAGGGTATATGCACTACTGAATAATTGATCAATAGATATTCGCTGAATGCACGTTTATTTCGAGCCTTTAAATTAAAGCAATTTTATATATATATATATATATATATATATATATATATATATTCTTTTTTTTTTCTCCCAGAAAGGACTTACCGTCACTAATTATCGGGAATATTTTTTTATTACGAAGCCCAACGAGCCGACGGATAATTGAGGATAGTACAAAAAAAAAGCATTCCATCAAATTAATAATTGATACAAAGTCATTAAAAAAATGAATGTTGATTTTATCGAGGCATGGCGTTGTGCTATTAATCCAGCGGGCTGTCAGACACTTCCCTTGTCTCCGAGTGCGATAGATCAAAATGATCCTTCACCAGAGCCAGTTCTCATTTCCTTGCAATGTCGGTTTATCTCTCCTTTCTTTCATTATAAATTCCAAGCGATATTCGCGCGCGAAGTCGACAGAGCTTCAAATATTTGCGATGGATCACTCGGAAGATAGTCCCAGACAACACACGTGACGAAAATTTTATTTTTCCCCCGCAGAAGGAAAAGGGAGAAAAAAAAAGATGAGATCGGGCCGTAGCGGTATGCCTAAGCGGTCATTTAGTGGTGCATTTACCCTGCCTCTCGATTTGCATTTTGGTTTTTACCAGCGGATATCACGAAGTCGTTCACGGAACCCGCGACTTTTCCCACCCCGGCGAACCGCGATCGCGCCGCGATAAATGTTGCATGAAATGAATATTAAGAGTCCGTGTAAAGCCGTTGCCGTACGAGAAGGATTGCGGACCACAACGTGCGCCCTTTTCATTCTTTTCCCCCGTCACCGAGGTGTAACTCGAGGACTCCTGTCGGGCGTCGAATTTCGTGGCAAACAATATCGATCGCCCGAGTATCAAACTGGCGCAATCGGGCGATAGCTCTCGGCGATAAAGCACGGGAAAAAAAAATTGGCAGAAGAGTATCCGCCGGCGTAACCCGGGAGAGTCGGAGGGAAGAGAAAAAAAAAATGAACGCGGATGAATCGGAGCCGGATTACGCAGAGACAATTCGTATTTTCTCGGCGAGGAATAATTTATCTCTCGTGAGAATGCGTAAGAGATCGACGTCACGGAGGATTCTACGGAAATAATTTCGGTATCTTCCCTCCCACGTTTCCCATATCGGCAAGACGTCGAGACCGGTCACGTATGGGTAAATGGAGACATTTGACGGCCCGCTCGCGTCCTCGAAGGACATTCCGGGTATTTTACACTTTACCCCAAAGATTTAAGGGCTACTAGGAAGCAAAATGTGCGACGCGTCACAACTGCACACACATACGTCCCGCGTGCGGCAGGGCTCGAAACGAAAAAAGAAAGGAAAAAAAAACGAAAAAAAATGGAGAATATTGAAAAAAAGAAAAAAAAATATTTCGTACGGAACAAAATGCACAAAACGAGCTGTACCTTCTTTTCTCGCAGAAATCGAAAGACCTATCTAACCGAAAGTCTTCATGAAACGCGCAGGAAGCACACACGAGAGAGAAATATATATTATTATATAAATATATATGAGATATAAAAAAAATTGCTAGTATACCTTGCAGTTATGCGAATGTTGCATTGTCTAACTGTTTGTTCCATACAGATCCAGATGTATTATTGTATCCGATGGAGTATTATATATCAAAATATATAATATATATCTATATATATTATGATCCTCCCGTGGAGCTCACAGAGTTCTTCCGCTTTTCCCAATTTTTCCACTAAAATAATTTCAAATTATATTTAAGTTTTAACTTTATATATTATATTTGAGATCTTTTAAGTTGCCTTACAATTATAATAGTTATATATTCTTTGATAAAAATGTCAATACAATCAGTAAACTATTGTTGCTTTATGCCTGATATTTCTTCACCCTAATAGCTATCTTCCAGATAAAGATATTCGTCCACTAACTAAAAATTTGTTTTCTTGACTGAAACCTCTGATTGTGAATTTAATATAGAGCTATTTTTCATACTATTAATTCTCGATACAAAAGGTTTTTGTACCCAGAATTTTGTACTAGAAATCATATTCTCTGGAAGATATCTCATGGATAAAGTTATCTAGAAGTGAAGAAATTGGGCATTGGTACTGCAAAAGAAAGATTATTTTTGTAAAAAGTAAGAAAGTTCTATGCTATTACATCCAGAGAAAAATTTTTTTAATTTAAAAAAATTTTTTGGTTGTTTCTTTTATTAGAATTAAACTAAACATTTCTGTCACTTTTTTAAATTAAAATTAAAAAAATTATTTAAATTAAACATTTGTTTAAATAATTTTAACAAATAATTTATTTACTTTAAAGAGGACTAATAACGTCACTTTTTGAAATAAAATAAATTTTTATTTTGCTCAAAGGTATTTTTACTTCAATTAAAACAAATCAAGTTATAAAAACGATTTCATCAATTTAAATATTTTTCTCTACGTGTACATATATTTTTTTTATTGCATTAAAATTGAATTGCAGTGTCTAAATTAAAACGAACTAATACTTTACGTACTGATATCAATTGTTACCAATATAAATCAATTTTATTCTCGGTTTATTTTACTTTTTATCTTTTTCCAATTATAAGACTCAGAAAAAGATAGAAGTAAATCGAGATTAAAGTTAATCTACATTGATAGAAAATGGACATAAAGGCTTTAAACTCCGAACTCTAATTAACATAATCGGTGTTTAATTCAACAAGTTTTTACAAAATTTTTATATACAAACTTTTTATGAATTAAATAATAAAAATTTAATTAAAATAATTAATATTTTATATAAAAAATAAATGTTGTTTCTTAAAATTCTGCAGGTATTGTCTGGCAAATTAATGATTAATTAAATTAATCGGAGTTTAAGTAATTATTTTATTATCAGAAGATAAATTAGGGAAGATTTTAGTAAAAATCATCTTTTGTTTTAAATGAATTTCATGCGCCTAGCGTCATCTGTAGTCGTGAAACGTAAAACTATTTAACCATGTCAAGTTTTCTGTGTAGGTAAGATGAACAAAAATATTTGTTCAATATCTTCAAATATCATTGGTCTCATTTTGAATGCAAAAAATGTAAAGGAGGAAAGAGGAACAGCTGCAAACATTTATATTCAAACTTGATAATTAATTAATAATTTCTTAAACTATTTTCTTATGAAATCGTTTGTTTCTTATAAAAATTGTTGAAGTATGAATCAAAATTTTTGACAATTATCCAGATAATTTTAAATAATTTATATACCGAATATAAATAAATTAAACAAAATTTTTGTACAAGATCGTTTATATTTTGTATGAAAAATTTTGAGATATAATTGACAAGATTCTATTCTTATATGAATAATTTAAATGTTTTAAAAATACATAATTAACAGACACATCGGCTAAGTTAATTCAAATATTGCAAATATTCTGCATGTTTTTTCTTCTTTTGCTGCGCAGTTGGTATGAACGCATCTGCGCTTTGGCAACAGTGGTTGTTAGGCATCGCGCGTCCGTCGAACAAACGATCAGCAGTGTGCGGCAGCAACGGTAGTGCATTAACAAAGTGTCAAACTGTTATATAGTAAGTACATCGACGATGCAGTGAAAATTCCTACAGAATCGTCCGGTTTAGATCTTCGTGCTGCGTGCAATAGGAAAATCTCTGGAAACCTGAAGTTCTTTCATTCAGCTGTGTCCAAGTAACACTTAACCTCTTGTTTAATTGGGCGCGAATTGGATTCCACTGTTCGTAACTATTTAATAATGTTTTGTTTTTCCATTATTTATGTAAGATGTTATCTTTTATGAGAACCGAAAGTGTCAAACCATGTTTTCGATCGCGGTATTCCGATTATATCGACGTAAACTTGCTTCTGTATAGGTTATGTTGTGTACATTAAATCTCTTTCTAATTACTTGTTTATCATACATTTGTTTGGAATATATTTATTTTTCAATAGAAACATATCTAACCTTTGAAATACACAGAAGAAAGTTTGAGAATTTGGAATTGCTTAGTGATAGACTCGAGAAGAACTTTAACGATTCGGAAATTTATTATATCAGTAGAAATAATCACTTAAATATGATTTCTCCTCTTCCTCTCTGTATGTAAAATAAGACTCGGAAAATTGAAATCATTGCTATTCTTTGTAAAAAGGAATAATGAAACATTAAGATCAACATTGAGGTTAAGAAATTTACTTTACCGACTGAACAGTCGGCTTCGGTTCGCGTTACGCGCGAAAAGAAAACCAGGATTGTGCTGTAAATTTTTAAATTGTATATACACGGATTATTTATGTATTGTTTGCACGAATCTTTTTTACGTAAACAATACAAGCAATGTAAATTATTATAAATTGGATAACATAGAAAAGCACAGAAAATAAGTTACAAGATTTTTAATTTATCTGACTTTAGTATTATAAAAATAAAAATTATATAATATTAAAATTAAAATAATGCAATATAATTTTCACTGTTTCTAATGAAATCTGAATTTTTTATGATTCATTAATTATTGTTTATATAGATGACATGTAAAACATAATTTACATTGTATACACACAATGTGGATTATTTAAATTTTACATATAAATATTCAAACTTTAAAACGTTGGTGAAACTTTCTCACAGAAAATCAGTTATAAAAGATTTTAACGGACAATAAGTTATACATATTCAGTTACATGTAATATAGAAGGTAAGTTATATTTGTGCTTTATTTGATTTTATTTTTGTCACAAAACTCAGAAGCTTGCATTTTTCCCAAATTTGTCTAAACATTTATCTTTTAGGTATCTTATTTAAATATCTTTTCCATTTCAAAGTGTACATTAAGAAAAAAAGTCATTAAATTGACAATTTTTTAACTCGATTAAATTTCTTTAAGTATTTATGTATTCAATTCAAATACATAAAATACTTAAAGTTTAATTTAAGCATATTTAGACATCAGGGTATGCGGGGCAATGAGGTGACGGATGAACTGGCGAAGTGAGGTACGCAAGTGGACCCCATCGACCAGGTCATAAGTGTCCCCTTTGTCATTGGCAAAAGACTAGAGATCTCCTAGACTGGAAGCATTTTGCTTTTTGATCAGGGGGAGTAGCTGCCGACAGGCGAGGCTCCTGGCAAGAGACGCACTGACTCTCTTGCCAAGCAGAACTATTGAGCTCTTGACAATAAACAAAAAGAAGCTCAGAATGAGCATTGACCTTCTAACATGTCATGTTGCCTTAAGGGCACATCTCTTTAACAAGACTAGCTAACCAAAACTAGCTAGCCAAAAGAAATACCAGTTTTTTAGTCACAGAGGAATCACAAGGATCTAGATGACGTTGAGGACTGCATGGTCCTTCCATTGTATTACTACTACTACTAATTTAAACTATTTGTACTAAAAAAAATTTAGTCAAGTTGATAACTTTTTCTTTGGTGTAATTGTACAACAGAATGTAGTAAATGATAAACTTTTTATTTGCAGGATAAATGCCAAGCGTCAAGGATGAATCGGAAGGTGAAGGGGAGGAGATGTCTCACGACAGTAACGACAGTAACCAGAGTTCTGCGTCATGTGACAGCAGCGCAGAACACACCGACAGTGATGACTCGTCAGAGATGGATGAGGATGAATGCGAGAGGAGACGCAATGAATGTATGGACAATCTGCTGGATTTGGAAAGACAGTTTACTTTACTTAAGGAACAGTATGTATACTATATTTAGTTTTTTCACAACATGTATTATAGTATTCTGCAAAAATATTTCTTAAAGTTTGCCTGTAGATATATTTAAAATATATTAATAAAGATTTATTTATATTAATGTATTTATTAATATACAATTAAAGTTACAAATTAATCAATATGTTAATGGTTTAAAAAATATAACATAAACGTACGCTAACAATTATTTATTTCAGATTATATCGAGAAAGAATCACACAAGTGGACACAAAGCTTGGGGAAGTTCGTGTTGGAAAATCCGAAGAATACCTAATACCACTGGAGCGACTAAAGGAAAATATGAAAACGAAAACGGAAGTAGCTGGAATATTGAGGCAATATAGACTGCAAAATATTGAGAATAAATTCAAAGCGGAAGAGTTGGCCGCCTATCAAAATTTGGAAAGTGAGAAAGGGTTAGTCTGGGATTGTATTCATAATGATCTACAAGAAAAGATTAGACGTTTGGAGGAAGATAGGAATAACGTGGACATACACGCGGATTTGTGGCTTAATTCGACCGGTAGAAGACGCAGGAATCATTCAGAGAGAAGACGAGCGGTTTCCGTTGCAGGTCCTTACATCGTTTACATGCTCAACGACGCAGACATATTGGAAGATTGGGCGTTAATAAAAAAAAGTCTAGGTAGCCGAAAAGCGGAAATAATGTAAATTATATTTTGAGTGCATTGAAGAACTGTCGTAAACATTTTCTCACACGTCCATCTTTAATATGAATAAGAAATGTTCAACCGGAAATGGTTTAAAACTAGACAAGCAACTGGCATCTATTGAGCATCTGATATCTGTACAGTGTGCCTTGATATAAAAATAAGAGTAATTATTTACTAGTTTAAATAATTACCAAATTAAAATATATTCGCCAAGAGACGTACTTCTACGGTACACTAGTGCAGGAACATTATGTACATATGACTGTGTTGTCAAAAAAGATAAATTTATAATTTGGAAAAAGGGCAAATATCTAATATCTATTGTCTGTACTACTTTCATCTAATAAGAAAGTTTATAATATGAATCAGATTATGTTAATTTATAGTGTAAAAAATAATTAATTTTTATATTTGATATATGTAATAATTGTCTTTGTTCCTTTACTTTTCTTTATTTTTCTGCAGTTTTATTATGTCTCTTTTGTATTATTTTATCTTCCTAACATCATGAAGAAATGAGAATATAAACATAAATTTTCTATCTTTTTATACTCTTCTACATCTAAATGTATATCTATGCCTCTTTCTTGTCATCTTCTTAATGAAGTACTAAAACACTTCCAACTCGCAACCATTGGAAAATAATAATTCCACAATTTTCTCCATGCATCGTCATGGTCTAGTCGACAAAATAAACATCTTAATTTAATGATTAGTACTTGGAATGAACAACTTGAACATGTAGTTGTTGAAAATTAATTGTCATTACCAAAATGTTGTATTATAGTAAACCATTAGAACTTTATGTAAAGACATTTAAGCGTACTTCCATTTATTCAAAAGCGAATGTGTAAAGAAGAGTTGTATAAATATATTTTATTATTATACTGTTTAAATATATCTTATATTTCAATTTAATACGTGACGAAGGACCGCGTAGTCCGAAAAATTTTTGTGTGACGTAATCAGTAGCGTGATACAATGACTAGCAATGAGAAGAAAAGCGAAAGAACTCTGTATTATAAATAAAGTGCGTTTTAATTTTTTTACAGTACACTCAGCAAATTAAATGTTAGCAGTGTTCCAACAATTCCAACAATTTAATTAATATAATGCAGAAGTTGAGTCCTAGGGATTGATCATGTAATTTCACGTGAAAAGTTTTGTGATTGATTCCCTAAACTCGCATCTTGTCGCCAAAGTCTGAAAAATGGCGACTGAAAGCGAGCAGCTCTACTATTTTGTAATTTTGCATAAATGATACATTATTATAATTTTTTTTTTTTAATATGTTACTTTCAAACTAGAGGATTTTTAAATATAACTGAACGTATTGCGTTTTGTTTTAAAAATGAAACGATACATTTAGTTCTAACAATATTCAGTAAGGTTTCATTCAACTTAATAAAATGTATTTCGGTTGTAAATGTAATTTGATTTAACTTTTCTATCTGCATTCCGATATAGACACCATTAATTTACACAAGAGAACTAGAAAGAAAGAAGAGATTAAACGGGAGAAGGGGGGATAATTTTAAATGTAATTTTTATTTAGGCTATGTACAACACATACGTACAATACGTGACCCTTGCTTAAAACTATGTTACGCTCGTCCGGTATGCATTTCCACTTAATTTTTAATCTTGCCCTCTCGACACAACGTGACGCGTGTAATTTCGCGTGTCGGACGTGTGCGCGCCCACGCACGCTTCGTGTGTGTTGCGTGTATACCTCATGTGTGTGTGTGTGTGTTTGTGTGCGCATGTGTGTGTGTGTATCCGTGCACGTATAAGTGGACCGTGTACGATATGTTACAAACTTTTTTTTAGGAACATTTCTCGTGGAATGCCGCGAGCGGTAATAATAAGGTCGCAGCGAAACTACACGAAAACAATGCGCAGTCGTCTGCAGCTTCATCCTCGAGTCGATATATTGATTAGACAGTTATCGAAAAATGACACCAATATAGACGATTGTTGACTGGACAGACTCCGAATATTTATGACTGAAAGGCGCCAGGGAGAAGTCGCGAGTCGCGCGTTAATTAACCGTTTGCGCTCCGCGCGAGTCCGCCGCAGAACCCCTCTCCGAGGAACTATCTTCTAACTATTTGCGATACTGAAATGAGTAGTCTGTATTTATTACGAAAAAAAATTTCCTACACGTAAAAGTTCGCACGCGTTTGTGAGATATACTTCTTAAAATCAAATGGAACTTTAACGGAATGATGGCTTCGCTCGGTAGCTTCTCTTTTTCTTCTTTTTTTTTTCAAAGAACCATATAAAATCCATCGCATGCACTCGTGATAATATTATTAGATTATAAAATTAATGGAGAATTTTGTCGAAGCTCGAAGGGCAAACGGTTACGCAAGCGACGGAAGCTCCGATTCTGCTTTTACACGGGAAAGCATCCGGACGACGAACGATCGCAATAATTAACCGGCTTGCGGCAACAGAGTGAATAATATACGTTCGGCGACCGTCTCATCGACAATCCGATTTTCATCGTTTGCGTGGCACTCGCAAATTAGCTCGTCAATAATACACAGTCGCCTGGCCGTGCCGCGCTTCCGCGATGGCAGTCGTTTCGGCCTGAAATCATTCGCCTGTCGATGCAATCGGTTCGACTATTACGAGGACAACATTGTTACACGATACGATCTGTTAGCGATAATTACATATTTAATCCTGGGATATTGATGAGATAGAGTGCGACCCCCATCTTTCTCGTTAAAACTCTGGTGGCTCCGCGATATCCCCGTGATCGTGGGCCCGTCTGCGCCCGAGTCGAACGAACAGTCAGCGTGACACCAAAATGACGTCAAAATGCATCCAGAATGATTGTTGAAAGTCACTCTTCGATCAATCACGATTCATCTTAATCTCATTTTGATGTTATTGCGACTCACCGTACTACTTGGGCGTTTGTCAATTGTCTGATCGTTTTCGACGAGACATTTTTCATCTTGCGACGCGATAAAATTTACTCTTTGCCTTCTCTCGTCCAAGATTCTCTCTCGAAGAATCATCGCGATGCCGATGCACCACCACCACCTCTCGACACGTGAGATCGGTACTCGCGAAAAAGCAATGGTGAGCGAAGTTCGAGATCTCGTCTCTTCGCCCGTAACGAGTTCGCCCTTGCAATCTGTCGTTTGTGGGCCTGGGATATTTTCTCGGTGTGAAATCAGCGCGCAATGCCGTCGCACACAAATCTACATAAGCCGTCCGGCAGAAATTCTGTCGGACAATTCCGAATGTCTTGCCGATCGACACGCTCATGCGCACGTCGCACGCCCGCCCTAAAAGGTGACAGGAATCTAAAAAGTATGAAGGATGCCGTGTCGCCAACGCTTCAAGTAGAACACACCCGGCAAACGAAAATGAATTGAAGTGGATAGAAACGCAATTCATTTCGACATTTTCGAATTTGCGCTTCAGATTTTTCAAATCCTTCTGAATCCTAAAATAATATAACATGGATATGAATACATCCGAATTCAACATGATGAATAACTCATTTCGTATTTCAATCCATTTGAGTAGTCCATTTGGATCCAAAAATACTCTGAAACTCTGAAAGCGCGAGCTCGGATAAATTAAAATAAATTGCAATTTTCAATTCATTTGAATTTATTTTCGTTTGCCGGGAAGTCAATAAATGTTACGACATCATTATGTCGTCGATAACAAGCGAGTGGATACTTTTTATCATTGTGACTTCTGTGTGTTCTGCTCATCCCGATGTCGCGTATCGTCGATCATTTTTCTATTAGCTTCAGCCGGTGCCCCTCACGTGTGACGCTCTGTGAAGATCGGACACGTATACTTGCATGAAACGCAAGATCGTCGTTTTGTTTTTTTTTTTCTTTTTCCGTCATTTCTTTTATAAAGCTGTCACGGCGCGCACGCCGCGTCGATTTGCGTGCGACGATGACGACGTGACGTCTGATCCGCGCGAAAGGGGTCGAGCTTCGGCGATCCGCTCGCTCGTCGCGACGGGGAAAACCCTGGCGCCCCTCAAATTTCGAACGCAAAACACTGTCAGATATCACCGTTCACCCTCCAACGCGCGTCTCCCTCCGGCCACCCCCTGATTATCCAAAATCGTGGTCAACATAAGCACACAAATCAATGCCTAATATCATTCACTAAGGGTATGCTTACACTTTTAAAAGGACATTGAAAAATCGCATATGCTAGAGTATCTGCCGATTACGCAATCTCTATATTATGTATCTATATCTCTTCTCTTTCGCCCACTTATGTACAGTACCGTCCCTCGCCCCGCCCTCTCTTTCTCCTTTCTCTCCTTCTCTCTCTCTCTCTCTCTCTCTCTCTCTCTCTCTCTCTCTCTCTCTCTCTCTCTCTCTCTCGCCGATTAACGAAGGTGTGGCACGTATCGTTGTTAAGAGATTTAACGGAATGCTGCGCGCACGAGTGCGTTATGTTGCAATGCGACGCGTCTCTCGAACGCGAGGAACCAATGTCGCGGGGAAACAAAATTTTCTACACGTAGAAAATACACGACGATCTCGCGGCTCTACGTTTCTGTACACGCTGTAATCGCGGGATAGCTTCACTGTCCGACATGCAGAGGAAGTCTCGGGCATCACGCATTTTCTCCCGCACGTGATAAGAAAGAAGATATAATTGAGAAATATGAACTCTCACACGGCAAAATTCTAAGTCGCTTCCCTCCTGCGTTACGTTAAAGTAGCTTTCGTTGATTCAACGTAACCTTTGTTTACGAGAGGCTCTCTTTGGTTTATGAGTTATTTCACGAAATAACAGTTGTCGAACAGCAAAATTAAACTTCATTAAAGTTTAATTTAATTAAAATTAATTTAAAGAAAGGATAAAAGAGTTAAAATCGTTCCATTAAGGGCAAAAAGTGAGTCACCCATTTTGAAAAATGGGTATTTTGGATTTTAATCAATCTTACTAATTGTAAGACTGATTGGTACGAATTTGAGGATATAATCTTTCGTGCAAAATCTTAGACTCTTGGTCCAGTTGGTTAGGTAGTCGCAAGGAGAATAATTTTTGCAATTTGTCGTTCATTTGTCTTCCTCAATTTTTTTCAAGTGAAAAATGAAGTTAATGAAATAAGTGCATCACGTGACGAATGATGATATTTAATTTTGAGTAACTCTTCGTTATCAATCCTGTTTGAAATTATGCTGCAGCCAATGGCCAATATTTTTGCCATGCTTTCCAGAACAAAGTTATTAGATCGAGAAAACGGAAGAAAAAAGGAGCGTAGGATTTACAAAAAAAATATCAAGTATGATCAGAATTATAATAAGCGCTTTGCACGATTAAAGATAGACGTATAGTATTTTAATTTAAGCGATTCAGGATGAAGATTGATACTGGCTCTTAGTTATGGCGCAATTTCAAAGATTTCAAACACTTGAACAAGATTTATAATGGAGAGTTACTAAAAATTGAATCGTGAAAAAACAGATTTTTTTTCTATAGGAAATAGTATTAAGTTTACTAATTCCACCCGAAAAAGTTAGAGAAAATTAATTGAATGATAAAGCTTAGTCCTCCTTGCTACTTAACCAGTTGGATAAAAAATCTAAGGCCGGTATTCATAGTTGTAAATAATTTTCAATCTTTGATTAAAAGCGTAATTAATTACAGATTAATATTCATAGATTATCCAACTCTGTGGATTAATACTTCACAGATCTGTGTTTTAAATAATAAGTAATTCATAAATTAATTTTATGAATAAAAAAAATTTGAGGAATATGAAAACTTTGTTAAAATTAAATATGGATTGATAAATAATTAAAGTTTTACTGAAACTGCGATTTATCAAATAATTGACCATGAATGTCGGTCTAACGCCATATTCATTGTACAGTTGTAAATCATTTTTAATTTTTGATTAAAAGCGTAGTTAATTATAGATTTGTTTATACATTTATTCATGATTTTCTTTCGATCAAAGATCGAAAATTATTTGCGACTATGAATATCGACTATGAATAAGACTGTGCACGAAAGATTATATCCTCAAATTATATCCTTCAATATCCGTAAGCTTGATCAAAATCCCAAACATTTTTCAAAATGGATGGTTCACTTTGATGTGGAATGTCCTATTATTGAAGCTTTTTACCCGTACATCAGAATTTCTTCTTTCACTAATGGATTTCACTTTGACAAAATACTGTTTTGATCCTTTTTTTTGAATAAAGGATCTACTTCACAAATGTCTCGCGAGAAGATTTTCCAGTCAAGAGAGGAAGATACCCGATGCCGGAGACAATCCTTGTGTCGATCGTAATGTATCCTAAGTCGCGGAAATTACGCGAGAAGTCGCAGGCGAGGATCTAGGTGTGCCAATTGATATTCTGCAACGATGTTGCGCGCGACGTTGAACTTTTGAAATTTATGTTCCGAATAAACGCTCGAGATAAACGGCCCCGCCATTTCGTCATCGCGCTTTAATCTTCAACTGTGTCGTGCTCGATCTAATATTCGGCCTGTCCTCCGACGACGGAACGCGAGAACATGGTCGGGTTGAGAGCTTTTTCCGCGCGCGCGCGTGTGTTTGTGTGTGTGCCTCGCGTATGCCGTTGCGAATCGAGCGCTTGCTTCTTTGCTTGCTTGCTTGCTTGCTTGTCGCAAGCGAGATTCGAGGACGCGTCGCAAAATCGGGGTGTCGACGCGGCCGCGTGAGGCGATTAGCGATAACGCAAATCGATCCACGGTTCTGCTTTCCTTCCTCTCACTTTTTCTCCTCTTGCATCTTCGTCCTTCTGCGAAACGGCAAAACGTCGATCGGGCCTCGTCGAGTTCGTCACTCAGCTCCCGTTTTTCCTTCCACCGATCGGCTCGATCATAGGTACGCCATCGGATTCCTGACGAGATCCTCGAGTCGCCCTCTCGCCTCCGTTTACAATTATGTCTGGTACTGTAACATCGGCGCGGCCAGATTCGGGTGGTGGGCTGTGTTCATTCTCAGAGCCGAGATGCTCTTGTTGTACCACTCGTCCTCCGCCGACATTCCTGAAACGGGAAAAAGAAACGGGGTGGAATAGGAAGACTTCAATGGGAATGCAAAGATAATACCACTTGGGTTTTGCAAAAATATTAAAGATACCACTTGGGTTTTGTACAAAATAATACGTATAATACCACTTGGATTGAAATAGAAAGACTTCAATGGGAATACAAAGGTAGTATCACTTGGGGACTTTGTAAAAAATGAAAATACTATCACTTGGGTTTTATAAAAAAAAAATTAGAGATTTACACACACACACATTCTCTCTCTCTCTCTCTCTCTCTCTCTCTCTCTCTCTTGGTACTTTTTTTTTAATTCCTAAAATGGGGAAAAAAGATAGGATTTTTAGACAGATGCCATCCATCACGCACATGTTTTGAGTTTGGAAGATCGCGTCAGGATTAAATTATTTGACAATGTCTCTCTCTCTCTCTCTCTCTCTCTCTCTCTCTCTTTAATCTTTGAATTACACGTTTAATAGCAACGTGATCAACGTTGGCTGATTAACACTAACTTTCATTAGTAGAATATCTATGCGATGCCATCAACTCCTCCCCCAATAAGTCAAAGTCGGACGTCACTCGGCGCGGAAGAAGCGGAATTTCTTTTCTATCCCGAAAGAATCCCGGAGCGATTCGATTTAACCGACTTTCCGCGGTGCTTTATCGAGTCTCCGCTAATCGGTCGATTTGCTATCGCATTAAGACGTTAAAGAGAGAGGTGTTAAGTCGTTAAGGAGAGGCGGCGGGATTGCGAGCGCGGAGAGGCCGCGGCGGCGGCGCTCGCACAGCAATCGCTCGCTCGCTCGCTCGCGCCGAGCAACCCCCTCGACGGGCGAGGCAATTCGCGAATAGTCTTGATTCGATTTAAAAGCGATATTCCATCTCGCGCCGGAAATGATGTAAGACGGCGCTGGGGCGGAAATGGAGAGAGCGTCTTGGAGGCTGGCGGGGACCAGAGCGCGCGGAGCTCTCTCGTGCACGGGCGTCGGATTCGCGCCATTTCCGCTCCGGATTTTTGCGGAGTCATTCGATAACGTCGGGTCAGCGCCCGAGGACGGCGCGGAAAGTCCGCGAAAAGACGCTGGACAGGAGAACAAGGCCGAAGAAATTAGTTTACGCTCCCTCCACGTTTGCGTGATCCCATAGGGGGAGGAATTGACGTACGCGGATGATCGAGATGGGGCAGCGATGACAATTCCACATGAGATTACGAGGCTAACAATTGTTAATTAACGCAAAAGAAGTCAATTTATACGGCGCAAAAACTAATCGATTTGTCAAGGTAGGCCAAGAACGTACAACAAATTAATGATGTTAGTTGAAAATATTTAATTTAAAAGTAGCTGTGATATAACAAATAATATTGCGAAATAAGTTTTGACTTTGCTTAGTCTTCTTCAGTCGCAAAAACTCTAATAAAACTCAACTAATAATAATAAAATTTAAACGCAAAGAAACATAAAGCAATAAACAGAAACAGATAGGATTGACATACATATTAAATATTTAGAAAGATTTAAAAAAATTTAAATATTTTTAACTAACATCTGTTAATCGTTGCTCGTTTTTTGGCAAATCGATTAGATTTTTATGTTATTTTGATAAATTAATTGGTTTTTATTTAAGATAAAAGCAATACTTATCTTGATTTTTATGTAACATTTTCTAAACATGAAAATTTAAGAAATTGCAACATTTTGTCAAGTCTAGTATCATAATTGTTAAATAAATTTATTTAAAAATTACAGTATTATAAATATTGTAATTGTTAAATAAGCTTGTTTTATAATTATACCATAAATGTCATAACCGTGAATAAGTTTGACAATTATAAAACATTACGTATTATCAAGTATTACAATTGTTAAATAAGTCACATAGACATTGCAGCTTAACTTTTAATGTTTAGAAGAATATGAAATAGAATATATTAAATGAATTGACTTTCTTTCGTTTTACTCTTCCATAAAACAAGAAGAAAAGATAAAACCAGCTACTATATATTTGTATCGCGAGCTTGACTGAAAGCACCTTTTAAATTAGACTTTCAATTAAAGGGATTCTCGTAGAAGAAGCTTAGAGACTCGTTTGGGCAAGTAGATCGTTAAAGCATCGCAGTTATTAAGAGTACTCCGAACTTTAGGAGTCGCGTTTCGAAACGCAACGTAAGGAGCCGCGAAATCGATCCCTTGCGAAAAAGTGAAATCGGCTACCCGCGCGAACGCGAGGATATCAAGGATATTTGTGGGATTAAAGGGCATTTGCATAATCCTTGACCCAAATGAGAGCGCAACCGCGCTCACGAGCCATTCATCGTCGTACTCATTTTACGCACACCCAAAGCGCTGGCGTTGCATTATTTATGACTCACCCATTGCATCTTGTCGCATGCCGGTGACGGCCGACATATTCGACGCTGAATGCGACATGGAGAACGGCTGGGTCATGCTCGGGTAAGACGTCGTGCCCATCTGAAACATTCATACGTTCATCACGGTTAGCGTGGCATTGGTACTCCGATCTCGATTCCGAGAATCGTCCGCGGTTTACCGCGTCCTGCGATCCCTTCTAATCGGCAGTAAGATTAATTAATGGCACGCAGTGAAATCTGCCGCGTTCAAGAAGGGTTGGGGGGAGAAAAGGATTTGCGCGCGGTGTTAATGTCACGTGTAATTAATTTCCGCGAGCGTAAAATGAGCGAACGAGCGAAAATGGATTCCGCGATATATCAATGAGATTACGGAGTTACCCGCGCGGTTTGAGCGGCCGAGCTGGAACAACGAGAGGAAAGTAATGCGGTAATTAACGTGTGTGAAACATAATTATCGGCTAGAAACCGCTCTTACGTATTTCCCACTCGTCGACGGCGGCAAACGCGAAATCGAATGCGACGGGTGGTTTCATTATAAAAATTAACCGTGTAATACGTTCGGAACTGATGAAAATTAATAATACGACGCGGTATCTATTTCCTCGCCGTAATCAATTTTCCAACGTGTTACGTGATTCTGCGGTGATATGTCACGATTATTAAGTACAATTCCCGACGAAGATAGGAATGAAAGGATCCTCTAAACTGTTAAAAAGACAATTTGCGCGATGATAACATTTACTTCATTCAATATCTTTCGTCATTGTTTATCTCTTCATTGAACGATAATCATTGATTGTGGAATTATTAATCACGGAATAATCATTACGTACACCCAGAGAAAAGTTTCTTCGAGTAAAAAAAAAATTGTTTTGAATAAAAAAAAATTTTTGCATTGTTATACAGTTAAAGAAAAAGTTTCTTTGATTTGAAGAAATATTTTTATTGTCCCTTTTATTAGAATTAAAGTAACAATTTGGTTGTGCAACGCAAATCTTTTTTTAAATGAAAGAAATAAATTTTTTAAACCGGAATAACTAAATTATTTTTTACATTTTTATCAGTATTTTCGTTGAATTAAAAAATCATTTGTTTAAATTGAACAAATAATTTATTTAATTAAAAAAAACTAATAATGTCATTTCTTGAAATAAAATAAATTTTTTTTATTTTCCTTTATTTTTACTTTAACTTAAAAAAAAATCAAGTTAAAGAAGCGATTTCATCAATTTAAATATAACTTTTCTCTGAGTGTGTTCTCCTTAAATCTTGTAGAGTGAAAATCGAGCTTGTGCAATTATTCGCCTCATTGTAAGAGTCAAAATTCCTGCAGGACTGAATAGGACTCCTGCGGGAGTGATTTTTGACTCTTATTAAAATGGAAATTCACTCGAATAATTGCACACTATTTTCACTCTTTTGGAATGGTATTACACTCTACGAGATTTAGAGAATTATGATAGTTTTCTTCGCTTCGCACAATGTAACATCTCAATGGCGCGTTATTATTAAATATTTGAAACTTTTAACAGGAACAATGGACATGTATATGGACATGTTGCGCGACGGAAGAGAATTTTGAAAATTACCATCTTGGAAATTCAATGAGATGATATTCGTGGCTCAGGCCTCGGTGAAAGCCGCGGGATAACTGATATAAGTATCTCCCTTTTTTTTCGGGAGGGAAACCGAAACACGCTTGCGAATTATCGGCTCAATTAAAGCGGTAGGCATTCGGTAATCCGGCCGACCCAACTAATCAGCCGGAATGCAATTTAGCTATATCGACCGATAGCGATGCGCCGGACGTACGCTCAGGTGCACTCCAATTTAATACCTCGGTTAAAATCATTAACGAGAAACGCATCGAATTCATTCCCGATATGCGGTACCTTCGGAACGCCGACCGAATCTACGATTGCTCCCAAAATCTTTTAAATTTTCCGATCGGTAGTTTATCTGCGCTTCTCTCTGTTAACCTGCGCGCAGATCGCGAGCCGCTTCTCGAGAGAAACATCCATCAGTTTATCGCAACACTATTATATTACTTTTTTGAGAAAGTATTAATATAATATATAGAATAATATAAAATAATATTAATAACATTTTAAACAATACGCATAAAATTCGGAACATGTAAAACAATTTTTTTTGCACTTGAAATTTAAAATTTTTCCTACACATGTATTTACACGAAGTGTCTGTGTAGCGAAATAAGTAAGATGCACGCCTCTAGGGTGACGTAATTGTAATTCTTGTTTATATTATTTACTTGCCATTATCGGAGACATGTCTTCGCGCTGAGTGCATTGGTGAGCGTGCAAAGCGGCGGGTATCGATAATAATGAAATTTCGGAAGCGTCCTGCGCGTCGTAAGGGAGCCTCACCTGGGGATAACGATTTATGCCATTTATGCTGTTGTGAGGATGGGGGTAGGGTTGATAACCTCTGCTAGCACCAGGATAGATATTCCTCATCATGGCACCTTGGCAGGCGGGAATTGGTGTCAGAGCTTTCTGCAGCTGCTTCTCCTGCTTCCGGTATTTCGCTCTTCTGTTCTGGAACCAAACCTACGAAGAGAGGTGGAGTGGCGTAAACAAACGTGTACGCACTGCGTATATATATATTAGCAATGTTTAAGCGATGCTATACAATTAGCAGATAATTATTTCGATCTCTGCGCGAAGTACAACATCGTTTGTGAGGCACTAATAGCGCAAACGAAGTTTGTATTATTCTTGCTTCGATTATTGTACATAATTTTGACCGGACATTAATTGCTATTCTAATTAAGCTATATTAGTATCTGGCGGAACAATGTAATTTCATATTACACAAACAATCAGCGAGAGAGAATAATTGGGTTTTAATTCTTTTTGCGATGTAAAATTTACTCGCAACGTCCGTCGCTTAGAATTGCTTTGAAATAGCTCGAATTTGTGCATTTAGTTTTCTAGCTCCGTCAATGTAAATGGTTCAGAATCGGAGCGAAGCATATCAAGATTTCTTGCTCTTACAAATTACCGTATAATACCTCTAATATCTCAAATATTTTTCTCCCTCACTCTGCCTTGTTAAAAATATTATTTATACATCTACGCGAAACATATTAATCCGCAAAATTTTTGGCACACAATGACGTTCGTAAAAATAATTGTTTTACGCTCGTAGCAAAATGGCGACCAAGAAGCTAACAAAATGGTGTATAGTACAGTCGCACGAGTTATTTTGTGAGCATCGAGTTAACGGTTCACGTCGATCAAAGAAGAGACACAAACCTCTTGGGCCGAAAAGCACCCTCTTTTTTTTTCTTTCTTTTATCCGAACTGGGGATCCTAAGTTTACCCCCCGGCCTCACCCGGCAACCCAGGGCGGTTTACCTATCGCCATTTTGCATCGGGCAATTTCCATTGTTTCGCGGGATTAGTAAACCCATATTGGGGCTTGCCTGAGCCGCCACCGGCGACTCACCCCGGCATCCACACCGGCGCGCGTTTCCGCACCCTCACCTCCTCGCCCGCCCCCTCATCCGTTCTCCTCTCTCTCTCTTTCTATCTATCTATCTCTCCTTCCCTCCCGTAACCCCCGACAATCTCCACTCTCGCGCCCCGCCCTGCCGACCGACCCCTCTTTCCAGCGGCCCCCCAGAAAGAGAAAAGCCTGCGGCTTCTCGTCCCGGGTCGGGGTTGGGTTGTTTCCACCCTCACCGGTGACGTCACTGGCGCCACCCGATTGGCTGATGCCGCGGCGGTGACGTCACATCGGGCTCGCTCATTGGCCGACACGTTTTATCGACATTTCTACTGTACACCCTCTCTCATCGCCGCAGAAGTGGGTGACACGAACCAGGGTGGCTCGAACGGGTCCGTTCTCTCTCAAACTCTCCCGTTTCTCTCTCTCTCTCTCTCTCTCTCTCTCTCTCGCTGTCTGTATCTTTCTGCTTCGCTCTCTTGCCGGCTCTATCACTCTTTGTGTAGAAGCATGGCGCTTCCGAAGAGTACCTCGTGAAATATCCGCAGCGATGTTCTCATATCAAAAACCGAGCACGAAAAGGAAAAAAAATCCACTATGTATCTGCAGAGAAGAACCGGATTTTCATTATAATCATGCAAACGATCACCTTGCTCCGTTTAATGTTTATTGAAATCAGCATCGTTTACCTTTCATTATTTTCAATTTTTTTTGCTGCTCACATTTAATAATGCGCCATAAACTTTGCCTCACAAGTTATTTTCTCTCTCACTATTTTGTTGTGAACGAAGACCCTCTTTGTAAGAACATTTTTAATGACTTTAAATATTCTTCCATTTTATATCAATCGATGAAGATTTTATTTTACCAAAGAGGAAAGAGATTCACTTATGTATCTGTGAAGAAGAACGCAAACAATCTTGCTCCGTTTATTATTTATCGAAATCAACACACTACTTTTTATTATTTTTAATCTATTTGCAGCTCGCATTTAATAATGCACCATCGACTTTGCTTCGAAAATTATTATCTCTCTTATCGCTTTATTGTAAGAAAATATTTCTAATGGTCAAAAACTTTCTTTGTAAAAAACGCGTTTAATTATTTTACACAATTATTTTTCCAAACATTTTATATCGATCGATGAAAGGCTTTATTTCAACTCACAAAAAAGAATTGAGTAACTATTTAATCAATCATTTCAGTTAATTATAGAGTAATTCTTATGCTAATTTATTAATTAACCCAACGTCGGATGGTGACAGATAAAGGTCGTCACTTACGCCAAGATCTCGCGTCGGCCCACGCCGAAGAGATCAACGCCTACACAAGAAATTAATAGTTCATCAGCGGTGGGATTACTTCCGTCAATGATTGCATGCATTACAACGGGTTTCCATGACTGTTGACGTCACGATCGGCCTTTGTGCAAATGTTAATTGCAAATTTTTATACGAAACGTTTTCAAATACGAAAAGAGATATTTAGCAGAAAAGTCATTTACCCAGTCGCACGCAAGGTACAACAGCAAAAAAAAAAAAAGGAACCGTATTTCGGTAGCGAAATTAATCTTTATTCCATTAAATCTGCTAGACTGTTGTAGGTGAATGACAAATAGGCGTGTATAGGTATGGTATTGAGTGCCGAACAAGTTAGGCAAGTAATTTCGCGCAGTTACAATTGGATTTTATTTAGATTGTCTTCTTGCCGCCGAGTTGGGCGGAATCGCAAGTCGCGGGATCGAGCGTTTCGATATTAAACGTTACGATAGGATAGAACGATGGTTATGAGAAATATACGTAATTCGATTTGACTGTCCAATCGAATGTATGAGGCAGCACGTTTTCAAACTCACTTTGCGATACGGAGTAGTAAACCCGAAATGCTACAATTGCTTATCGCGTTGCGTAGGTGCGATACATCAAATCGATTTTCGCGGGACGGAGAATGCGCGAGATCAATGCGGAATACGAATGGCACGATAAATTTACGTTTTTTACATTTTAATCACAAAGATCGTCAATCTTACGCGAGATTGCAACGAAGTTTTACAGTGGAAATATCTAGACACGCCGAGCGGAGTAATGGAGTCTTATTTAGATTAAGTTCTTGCCGCGAAATTGGCTGGAATCCGGGATTACTTAGCCGAGAGAGACAAGAGGGAACCCGGTTCGGATATGAAATATTATAGAGAATCGGGACGATTATCGAAACGCGACGATAATCGGAATATTAATTCCGGAGAGTTGAATCCGAGATCCGCGTCGAAAGGGATCGCTGGGAGCTCAGTGGCCGTGGATTACAGCGGAATTATAGGCATTACCGAGTTTGATATTTCTTTTTAACGGCGTTACATAAATTTGCAAGTAAAGCGAAAGAAATATTCGTGCGGCAACCGCGAGGAGAAGGGGCGGGGTGGGGGGAGAGGAAGGGGTTGAGGGGTGGAGAGTGGCGTATCATGCGGTTTCGAAGGTGGAGACACATTTGAAGACTCTTAACAAAGGGCTTGATTAACATTTTCATATGACGAGCGTGCATCGTTCTAACTCACATGTATGGAAATCGCGGTACGTGCGAGGCAAGTCGCATAATCAATCTCAATTCGCATTGGAATTCACGCCGCGGGACGATTTGCAATTGCATAAAACACGCTCGGCTTTCGAATAATCTGGCATTACCTCCGTCCGTGTATACCAACCGAGGCTGCCGGCTCTAAATATGTGCGCGTATAGAGAAAATATAGTATCAATACCGAATAACGCATACGTGACGCTTTTTTAAGAGCGTAGAGTACCCGTAACGCGTTTCACACAGATAAAGATAAAAAATTACGTAAATATGGTGTAAAATAATTTTACAACTATTTATTTAAAAAAAAAATTGATGAACGTTTAGTATTTTTTGTATAATTAAATCGTGCATTTTTTTTAAATGAATAGATTTCATTGAACTTATTGCTGTTAAATATTCGTATTTATTGAATATATATGGACAGCTCGATTGATTGTCACTTAAAGCTAGTACAATATTTTCGCGAGATATTCAGAAAACTCTCGATAAGAACTTCATTCCCCTACGTAATTCGCCCCGGGAAATTTTTCGTGTACGTGCTTGTATTTCCGCCGTGCGTATGCAAATGATATTGTCGACGCTTCGTTTAGTCCGATACCGCGTGTTCCCCTAAAATCTAAAACGAAGCGCATATTCAGTATCGAGAATACAGTTGTGAATAGTCATATATAAATAGAAGAAAGTCGCCAATATCAACATACCACTTTGCTTTTGGATTCTATTTCTATTCTTTTTTGGATGCAATAATTAAAAATATAAAACATTAGAACCATAAATATAAATTAGATTATGTCACTAATTTTATAAATAGATCTCCTAAATGTCTTTTATTTTATCCTACATAGCTGTCACTATCTTCTCGTCTGTCTTATCGACAGATGTGCTGATTTACATTGCACCTCGAGAGATTTTATGTTTAAAATCACAGAGAAGAATAGGAAAGTGAAAAATATAAATATAAAATAATTTCAGGACTCTACATATATGTATCATGTATGTATCATTCACTGTTGTTTACGCCATACAATTTGCAAAAGAAAATTGTGCAAATTTTATTCTCGCTTTTAAAGAATTCATTTTTAGCAGATTTTATATAGAAAAAAGCCACGGATATATGAATGTGCTTTAATTTATGCCATTAATTAATTTGATAAGACCATGTTTTTATTTAGTATTAATAAAGTGCAATGTTTAATTTCCAAGAAATAAAGAAGCGTCGCGCTTTAGAAGTCCCATATAGATTTTGGCAACTTCCCTCTACGTATATGTGTTCAGAGCGTTCGAGAATTGACGAAAATGACGGACGGAGTTTGAAACCTGCAGCACCTATCGCAAAATGCAAAAACGACGCAGCACTGGTAATCCTTTTGACTGCAATGCTAGCAAGTATTTTAACCGTAAACGCAAAACGAGGTACTTCTTGCTTAAATCAAATTCCAGGAATATAAAAAGAAGTAAAGCTAATGGTATAGCATATTCGTCTCTCGAAGGAAGAGACTTTATCTCAACTACGATTTATTTCAACTGTTATATTTCCACTCAGAGTTGCTCGTTACGTTGTTCGTTAGGTCGATACTTTCAAATTTTCAACGGCGCCACCCACTTTTCGCCAAGCGCTGGTACACCCTGTACATACCGTACGCATTTACGGGGCGGGTGGAACAGGTTGCCCGAAGAGATCCGGTAAAAGGGCGATTCCTTTTATTTGCTTCTTCCCTAGAAGAGCTTTTCGAGAGAACATACTTGCGCGCGCGAGCGAGCGAGCGAGCGAGCGAGCGAGCGCGCCCGCGTCCCTTAAGGCGCGCACTCTGCAAGAACTGGAAAGCTAAGAGTTCGTAATTCAATAACCTCGCTCTCTTCTCCACCCCGCTACGTTCGCTCATAGAGAAAGATAGACCGGATAGGGAGAAAGAGGACGAGCAGGAGCGAGATGGCTGTCCCACGGGGGTGCACGGCTCAAAATGTCTGCTACTTTGAGGACCGCGACCGAGAAAACTATCCTCCCGTATGCCTGAGAGAATACTGCACTCTGATAGCTAACCCACATACTAACCCGGGAAAATGGATACATTCCTGGTAATGGCTTTTTCGTCGAAAAAGATGAGAAGAGTGTAATACTTGTGTAATATAAGGATATATTACTTGCGCGTTTATTTCGGAAGCTATGAGCGCAGTTAGGAGCACGGTTACCGCGTACGGCAATTGAATATGTAGTTACGGGACCGACAATGAGAAATTCGAATCCAATCCCATTTGTGGCTCGCACAAATAATATTTTATTCGAGTATTGTATCAATAAAATCACAAACTACTCTTATCAAAATAAAGCGTACTGGCCCATTAAAATACAATAAATCATACAATACGGGAACAAAAACTCTGCGCGGAAAACGCGGTATCGTTGAAATGTCTAAAAATTTGCCTATGACGCAGATTTAAAAATAATTATGTTACGAACCATCTAATTTTGTAAATTACTCAAGTGTGATAATATTGCTATAGAAAGTTTAGCAACTATCTTGGATAATCAATATAATTATCTTGATGATCTAAAGCAGAATTATTTTCAGATCTGTATATAGCTAAATTTTTAGACACTTTAGCAAAACCATGCTTTCTGTGTGAAAATTGTAATTAATTTTGTATTGCAATCGCATACACACAAAAAATATAAAACATTAATAAATTAATAATATATTCCATTTAACAATAATTGTTTTATATATAAACAAAAATATTATTGTTTACTCGTGTATAATTTAATCTTCTAATTGTAAAGAATTTGATAATATTTCAATAAAATTATACATATTTTATATTTCACAATATTCTAATAGTCTAACAATTTAATATAAACAGTATAGTATGATTGTTTTGTTAATAATAATATTAAAAAATTCTAATTCTCCTTGATTGAAAACTGTTATTTTCTATCCGATATTCTTTCTTCTTAACTCGTGATGATTGTTATGAGAATATATTTTTCCTGATGAAACTATTACAAAATTAGTTCATGTTAATTATGTTTGTTTGTCAAGTAAATTATGTTTGTTTAATGTTATGTAATCTTATTTAACATTTTAAAAGTATCATGAATATTTTTCAAGCAAAAACTTTGTCTTTTTTTGTGTATATAAAATTATGTATGAAGAAATGGGAGTGCATGGGGATGCTTATCTTTTGTTTAAAATAATTACGTTATTATAATTTAAACTTAATAATCTATTCGAATTTTCTTGTCTTCGAGAGAAATTGAGAAATTTGATTCACTCGCTTGCGTTATATCAAAATCAAACTAATAAGGAAGTTATCTCTGTGCGTTAATAAGCTCATCAAAAATTAAATGTTCCGGAATAATTCATAATTTGTAATTAATGGTAAATTACGTAAGTACGAAATAAGCGAGGCCGTGGAGCATGGCATGTTCCACTCGCCAGCTATTTTTACTACTTTCATAAATTTCCTTGTTTCCTGTCAAATAGGAAGCCGATTTTCTCGTAAAACGACCGGTAGGTAGGCTTCGATCGGAAGTCGAATCGAAGTAAAAAGGTCGAATGAAAACTCGGCTAACTCAATATCGCGGAGCTCGGGCTTCTCCTTTCTTTTTCCTCGGCGTAATGGGATTTCTTGTGCGGTGATTCGAGAATTATTCTCTTACCATCGGGTGTTACCCGATTTTTTACTATTATTATCATTGCCGTCACAAATAATACTTTCGTGATCCCTCGTATTCCCACGTTGTTATAACGCCGATTTCGATGATAACGGGCCTCTATCATTTTTTTTTTTTTTTTCAATATATACAGTTAATATATTTTACAGTCCTCTCAAATGATTTAATTAAAATTACCGTTAAAATAAATCTATTTGAAAGAATTAATGGAAGGTAATTTTTCGTTATCCGTTTGGAAAAAATTTAGGGAAATAATTTAACGCGAGCATAACTGTTCCATCTTCATTTGTAATTGTCAAGCAATCGTGGAAAACATTTGTCCCGACTGAGTTTTGCTTTACTCTCCTATTAAATTTATTTGCATGCCTGTGTGTACGTATACTGAGCAGCACATTACATCTTCCTGCCAAGTTTCCTGCAAATCCTCACTCGAAATGACATAAATGGACGGAAACGATCCCGCGCAAGGTGGTACCGTGTTTCGCCTGGAAAACGCTCATTCAACGTGCACTAATACGCGTTTGCGCGTTTAGAGAAATTGCAAATCGCGTAGCGAATTTGCGTTACCACTAAGGGACCGATCTGCATGGAAAACTTAAGCTGCGCAGCTTGGCGAGGAGGATGTATTCTCGTTTAAAAATCTGTTTCCCAATTGTCCAAAGTCGCATAATCATTTAAAGCTCCCTTGGAAAAAGAACCGATAAACCGATTGCCGTATCAATAACTGATGATATTTCATTCATTGGAAACGCTTTTTCTTAAGAGTTAAAACGAATACTTTAATTCATTGATTGATCGATCGCAAATGCAATTTTGTTCCAGAAAAGTTGCATATTTGAAAAGTTACATAATTCGATTAATCAATTGATGTATTAAAAAATTCGCTTTTCCATGCATATCACGAGCCTAGAAATAATTTATATATATTATTTCAATCAATAATTCGAGAAGAACCGACTGTTAGCAGCTTCAGGTCTTCGAAACGTTCGCTTTTGCGCGTCGTTTAGATTCCGCGTATCCCGCGAAAGAAGTTGTACGAGCGGCAACGCGCGCGTCTCGGGATCAATGTATTTTTCTTTTTTTTTTCTTTTTTTTAGCGAGCACCGCCAATCGGGCGACGTCGCTGGATCCGGGAGAGAGCCGTCCCTTTAAAAGCTACCGCGCTAGTCACGGCATTCTGTTTCCTCAAAGATAGCGACACGGGCCGTGGAGGCGGCGAGGACGAGAGAGAAATAGACGGCGAACGAGGGTGGCAAAGTTGAGATGAGTTGGGCGCGCAGGGGGTTGGGTGACGCTGTACCGGAGGCTGCCATTATATCTGAGCCGCCATTTTAAATTGAATTTTCTCCACCCTAGATAGATCTGAAACGTCTCAGGCTTGCCGGGCTTGCTATTCCTTCCACTACGAGACGAGCGACGACGAGGGCGAGAGACGCGGCGCGAAGGGGGACGAGAGGATGACGAAGAGGGGTTGGGGGAGGGGGCGAGGGAGTTTCTGGAAAGAACACCGGGGGAGCGAGAAAGACAAGAGGGATCTCCCTTTTCTTGCGCGGCCGCCATCCCGCCTTTTTCTTCCGCTGAGAACCCCTGTCCCTGCGATGGATACCTTCCTAAACCCTAAACCTGCTCGACCCTCGATTCCTCCAGGGGACGACGAAATTTTCGTTCGCGTTTTCCTCCTCCTCCTCCCCCTCCCCCTCCCCCCCGCGTCCGCGCCACGAAACACGGCGCGGTGGCGGGAGGGAGTCGCCGAATTTCGCGTGTGGGTAGTATCGGGCACTTTGTATTGCGGTTCATCGATATTACCTCGTATCGAAATTGACGTGTCCGAATTGGATTACAATCGAACGCCATTTTGCGATAACCGATCGCTATTTTGGGGGATTTTTAGCTCACTCCCTGGTGCGCGGGGCTAATTAAGATCGAAGAACCAATTGCGCCCTGGCGTTACACCGTGGCGATTCGCAATTCCATTTTAAGTGCCTTTTTAGATATTTAATGCGCCGATAGTTATTAACATAATCATTTACAAAGCGCGTTTATTATTTATGTCACCAAACGAGATTTTATATTAGATATTTATAGCTCTTGCGGAGTATCGTGAATTTTGCGAAACGCGAATACGAGTAAAGTGGCTGGTGAACGTTAATTTACCGCGGGATAAGAAACCAACGGGAGGGCACTTTCCAGTGGCATGAGGCCACCGAGAGAGAGATACGTATAATATATAAATATATAATATATAAAGCTGTCGTTTGCCGAAAGTAGTCGAAACCCGCGCAAATCCGCGATGACGCGAGCGTTAATTACGGCGCGCGCTTTGCAGGTTACAGATAATTGGCCGATTCTGGGGCAGCCGCGCGCCGGAAAACCAGCGACTGGAAATGACATTTAAAACTGCGAAATCCTCCCCCTCGCTTTCGCCCCCACGCCCGCGCGTTCTCTCTCTCTCTCTCTCTCTCTCTTTTCTCGCGTTTGAGGTCGAAACGAGCACACAGGACCATCCGGCGCGCGGGCTGCGCGGCTCCTCGCGGGCGCGCGGCCCTCGACGGCGGCGGACACTTTGTGCATCGGTTATAACCGGCGAGCGACGAGCGCAAACCGCGTTTTACTTGGCATCGCAGTTTAACAGGGTTAAGTCGCGGCGGTTCCCGGGCTTTTAACTCAAACAACACCCCGCTGCATTATATATCAAAAGAGCGCAACGCACCGGCGACTGTTTTAATATGTACCGCTGCTCGGCTCGGAATTCGGGTATGGCCCCGGTGTATGTGCGCGAGCTGGTCCCTCTCTCTCTCTCTCTCTCTCTTTTACACACACACACACACACACACACACACACACACACACATACTCCGTCTCTCTCTTCTTCTCATCCCGTTCATTCCACCACCTCCCCGACGACCGACCCCTTTCTACCTCATTACCAAATCCTCCACTCCTAATGTCATCACAAACCGCACCACTGTCGTAGAATTCGCGTTTTCATGTCGAACAAATTAAAATTTTGAATACCATAATAACCCTTGTGATATGTAACATCCTTTCATAAAAAAATATATATATTATATAAATAATATGTATATGTGAAATTTTCGAAATGTTTCCCGTCTCGACCAAAGCCGCGAAATTTTATCACTCAGTTTACGTAGATACCTTTGACGTATATGTATTGGAAAGTATATTGAAAAACGTCTCCGTCCCCTCTGATCGATTCTACGACCCTCAAAGAATATAGGGTGTCTTGGACCGACATTTGCGCCCGTAATTTCATTTTGTCGCCCCACATGCGTCTTTGATTCAATTATGCAGTGAGTCACAGTCAAAAAGATAGGCAGGAGATAAGCATGTCTACAAATTTTTCGGCGGCGGCGTCCGAACGACAAAGCACAATTTTCGTAGCAAAATGTTGGAAACCTTACCATCGACACGAGCGTTACATATAAACAAATACAATGTCCAAAAATTATGTAATACACGAGGAAAGAAGGGTTATGCTGAAGTAACAGTTAGCTGCTTACAGAACTGAATAATTTTGTTAGATTATACGCTGTTAAATCTGTTGGTATCGAATTGTGCCTATTTTGAGTTATTTTTAATCATTCTTACAGGTCGCCGTTGCTCTTACTTAATATGTTGTTAATTTAAAGCAAATAAAGTTAAACAATTGCATTAATTGCAAAATGTTAAATTTGACTCAAATTTAATTTATTACTTACTGGTGCATACATTGAAAAATACCGACGCTACTTACTTTGAAATTAAGCAATTTAACCAGAAAAATGAGTTGATTAGATAAGATTGTTGTTTTAACTACATATTTTGTATTAAAATAATAAATATTGACACATTGAAGTTGACAAATGTTATTTAACTCGAAAAATTGATTTAAATTGGATTCTTTACTATTTACATTATGTAAGTAGCTAATTGTTAGAAATTTTTTTGAACGTATTTATTTTATTTTGATGGTCCAAGATATTATTTTCAGATCTGTAACCAACCAAATTTTTAGATACTTTAGCAAAATCGCGTCTTTCCTTTTTCATATGTAACTGTATCTTCGTATTACTCGAATTTATTTGAATTTTTATGAAAAACCGCCGCTAAATTTAAATTTGTTTACAAAATACACACAATGAGATAGCATTGTCGATTACTGATCGAATCTCGTACGGGAATGCCTTTCGTTCGGAACGCTAGACACGAGAGGAAGAGCGGTTTGTTTTTCTCTTAGCGGTGCACTCACCTGAATTCTGGCCTCGTTCAATTTGGTGGTCCTCGCCAATTCCTCCCTGCAGTATATGTCCGGATAATGAGATTTTGCAAACGCCGATTCCAATTCCGCCAGCTGCTCCTGCGAAACAATTGGAAAGCCCGTGGTAAAAGCCGTGGATTTGAACTATCCAGCAGGAAATTTCGACGCGGTATGAAAGATTGAAGGTAATCGAAATGCCGTTATCGATCAAAGAGCCCTACGTTCTCCACGCGGAGACACACGTTTTTGTAAGAATATCTCGCTAGTCCGAAAGAAGATTCTGATATACCAAATATATCAGAAAGACATTTTCAGTTATTTGCAAGAATACTAAAAAAAAAAAAAAATTGTAACATCTCTGTACCAACCTGAGTGAAGGTAGTCCTGTGTCGCCGTCGGGCGGGTGTTGGACAGCTAGCCGTGGTAGGTGTGTGACCGATGTGAGGACTGGAGGCGCAGGGGTCGGGCTTTAACTTCTTGAAAGCGCCCTCGGCTCCTGAAGAAAAAGGAAGGCGACTTAAAAATTTTTCATGAATCTCAATAACAGCGTTGTCCAACTATCTCTTCGAAAGGCCGTTACTTTTTTTTTCTTACTTTAAGAAAAAAAAAGAGGAGAGATATTCGTCGCGCCTGCTTTACTTTAAAACTGCGACAGTGTCCGCGTGATAACGTCGATAACGTCAGATAAATTTCAACTTCATTAACATTGAATTGCGCAATTGTATTTCGCGTGAGTGTGTAATTACTTCGCGCATTTCACGAATTAAATTATCCGCCGATTGCGCTTGAAAATTATTTTAATGGCGTATTAGTGGCGGGTCAAATAATATATTGAGTAGCAAAATTGCATGCCGATTAGATACCGTAATAATAATGCGTTAAGTTATGTGTAATTTCATTTATATTGCAAAAAATAGCTTCCCTAAACGATTCATCTCGATTGACGCGGAAAGCGATCGGTTTCATCGCGAAAGAGCAGCCCGCATTCTCCTCCTTTTATGATAACACGCTTATTGAAATAAGAAGAGAACTCTCGAACTTATAATTCCGCGATCATCTCCACCTCGACGAGAAATGAACTCGCGAAAGCGCAATGGTACCAACATGAGAGAGAGAGAACTCTTTTTTTCGCCGCGACCAAACCGAGTTACCTGACATTTTCCCAGGCCCCAACGTAATAAACAAACTCCGTTAACGACGCCCGGGCGTAAACGCTTTTCACGCGTGGGAAGCGCGTGGGACCCCCTCCGCGGGTCTCCCGTGCGTATTGTCCGCCCGTAAAGAGACGGAGGAGCCAGAAGCGGCGTCGGAACGGCCGAAACTCGATTTCCCGTATCGCCTTTCATCGACAGCAAAATTCGATATTCCACGGAAGGCGCGATCCGCCGAACTTCGACCTCCGACGCGAGAAGTCCGTCGTCGCCGTCGTCCTCATCGTCGTCGCCCGCCGTCTTGGTCGCCCGCGCAGCGCGGCGCGGCGCGGCGCGGCGTCGCGGCGCCGGCTTTATGAACGAACGTAGATACCTACCAGGTCGTACCGACCCGGGGTAAGCGTGGCGAGCGAAGTCCCTCGCACTATGCTAACTTGGTTAGGGCGTTAATGACCTAATCATGTTACATGCTGATTCAATGTTCAAGGATGAATGCTGTCCACTTTACATACCTTGCCCGGTTACCCGATGAACGTGGAAACTCGGTCAAGTTCAGCGGAAGAAGGCGAAGGGCCCGGTGCGACCCGCTTCTTCGACTACCCCCTCGCACTTTACGATATTGCGTACGTCGTTTTTTTTTTTTCCTGATGTTTGTACTGTTTTTTTCTCGTTAGTCAGAGATTTCTCTGAGACGTTTAATTTTCAAGAGCTTCGAGTATTCATTTTGTTGACACAACTTCGAAAACACGTCGGATTTTTGATGTAGTTTGCAATGTAGAAAATAGAAAGTTTTTCTTCGGATTTGTTTGATTTAATGCGATAAAAAAAATTAAGAAAATTAAGAATAAAAAAATGATTGAAAAAATCGTTTTTTTTTTTAGTCAAAAATTTCTCCGAGACGTTTTATTTCCGAGAGCTTCTTCAAGTGTTCCTTTCGTTGACGCAACTTCGAAAACACAGCGAATTTCCGATGTAGTTCGCAATATAAAAACTAGGCAATTTTTTTTTTTATTTATTTGATATAATATGACAAAAATTAAAGGAAATTAAGAATAAAAAAAATGAGAGATTGAGAAAATCTTTGTTAAGTATTCGATGATATATAACGCGTAATTAAATTCTGAAAGTTGTGATAACGCGAACTGGAATTACTTTGTTCCATTAAAATTATATCCCGTTTTAACGCAATCAAAAGCTCATCCTAATTTTTTCGCGCGGGTACAGATTAAAACGAGATTTTCATAAATGATACGAAATAAAATTAATGTCTCATAAAAGGTATCGGCAAAAAAGTGTTTTTCGCCGATCTTTATGATGTCGAAATTAATTTTTCCTATTAATCTCATGGTGTGCGACAATGGGATATCGACCATTAGGGCAATGTATGTTTCTCTATTCTTTTGCATATTCTGTAATGTAAAATACTTTAATAAGTAATTTATTTAACAAATAATATATAAAATATCATTATGAACATTCTTCAACTATTATCGGCACAACCTTATAAATATTAATTTTATTAATTTAATACAAAAAAAAATGAAATAGTTCATTATTGGACCATAAATTTAGATTATTTTGTGAAATATATCTGCGTACATTGCTGTTTCAATAAATCCCGAATGTGAATCCGTTTTTATTTAATTACGGTGTTTTTCGTGATTGCAGAAAATAGGCAATTTACGGTTGTCAGTTTTGCGTCTTTGACGTAAAAATCTGCTCAAAAATTATATCCTACGCAAACTACGTTTGTTAAAACGAGTACGCTATAAAAACGAAATACAAACGTTTATCAAAAGAACAATAGATATTACAATCGCGAGAGATTACCATATGCAATAAAAAATTACCGTAATAATAGCTATCTCTGATCGTTATGACATTGATATTGAATAAAACACAATTGAAAGCTTGATATAAAAATAATTTTTTATAAGTGCCACAAATGAAAATTTTCAAAAGTTTATTTTGTTAAAATTTTGTTAAAATTTAAAATTATTTTGTTAAAATTTATTTACATTTTTACTTATCTGTAAAAAGCTTAAAAAAGGAGACTATTCCTGCTTTGCATTTTATTAATATCATATTAATGTTTAACATAAATGATAAATATTATTAACTGCTACAAGCGTGAAAATTTATTCTCGGTAAAAAACATTATTTTATAAAAACAGAGGCATTTTAAGCTTCTTTAATAAAGAGAGGAATATTGAAATAATGATATATGCATCATACATTGATATTAGAAATTCTAATTCAGATTTTTATGAAGCTTAATAAAATTTGGCAGTTTATAAAATGATTAAAAATCTTGAATTAGCGAAAAATAGGATTTTTTATAATTTCACTTGGCAAATCATCTTCTTTGCGTCTACAACAGTATTTGAAAATGATTAGTTCTACAAATTGTATTGTAATTGATCTCTTCCTTTGATCTGATTTGGTCAAAGAATTTGTAGATAAAGAGTAGCTCAATATGCTTGACGTGTTTCGAAAATTGCAGTATGGTTTCTCACAGAACAAACTCGCGATGAAGAAGAGAAGGCAAAATAAAATAGAGACAATGAAATGTCAGTGAAACGGCACGAACCGTCCAGCCGTTCGTAGCCGAGTTAACCCTTTGTTGAGGGCGAAGTTACAAGCTGTTCGTCGACAATCTCGACGAGCGGCACTCGAGAAAGGCTCGTCGAAAAAGGAGTGCGGTGCGAGGGTGCATTGTGGACGAGCGCGGCGCGGCGCAGCGCAACGAACATCTGCCCCCGCAGATTTCGGAAACGGTCAGGGAACCGAGGGTAATTAGCGGTGATTTTAACGCGGTGAGATCTGACACGCGCGCACGATGAACGACACGTTTTACAGGATTAATGGTAATACGGACCGCGGTAGCCTCCGACCTACAGCTGCCATCCGTCGGCATCTGCTGTCACATTAGGACGCATTATCGGTCGAAAGTGATACGCGCTTTTTCAAAATTTATTCCGTGCATACGTTGATTTTATAATTTAATCTTTATAGAACGGAAAGCCACTATATAGCGGCACCGATACAGCGTCACATTTTGAGGCAAGAGACACAATGCATTATAATAAATCTTGTTCAAAGAGAAATTGTATGAGAAATCAGAATTGAATGAGAAATTGTACCCTGGCCGAGGGTACTAATATTTTTTTTTGCAATAAATTCTTTACAATTTTTGGGAAAAGGGAGGACGGAGAGGATAGTAAAGATGCTTAAGCATCCAAATTATTAAATTGTTTACACTGAGAAAAAAAATGTGATTATAATAACAAAACTCATATGATTGGATGTTTCTAATTATTATAACAACACTCTGGTTATCGTAATCAGAACGTTTGATAGATTTTACTATAATCTGGTAATTTCTACAAAATTTTTCATTTGTCCGTTTTGGAACTACAGACATACTGGTTGAATCTAAAAGAATTCCTATTAATGCAACAAAACTTTTTTTTTTCAATGTATAGCAATTCAATTTTCGTGAAGCTCAGCAAGTATGCGACACGCAGTTTGGAAAATCTTGTAAATTCACCTAGAAAATTATTGAGCACTAAGATCTGCTTTCGACAGATATAACCGTTCTCGTTATGTAAACGTGAAAAATATATTTTTAAATCCCCTCCTCCCGCCCGCTAAAGGCTAACATAACACATGTTGCCGATATATTTGTTGACGGGATAAACCGCGGAATATAATTAGATTAATTTAGATCCTTATCAGTAATGAGAGATCCTCACCCTGTGCAATCCACTTGGGAACATCTTAGTTTCTCTACATAGTCTACATGTTGCTCGTATTATACGCATTGAAAGTTAACATTTGCAATCTAACGAATAAGCTGTTTGAGACAGCAATCACTTTTGATTTGCATGACATTTGCTCGCAAGAGACACGCAGCTTTAAATTATTCGCGACACAATATTGCAATCTGATATTTTAGAATATTTAATAGCATATATTAAAAATTGATACTAAATGATCTCTTCTTCGAAATATTCAAACCCTGCCATCAGAATATGCTTTTAATTTTGTACGTCACTGCATGTGTGATTAAATTTTAGACGTGTATAGTAATATTCTTGCTCGGAGTGTCTTGCAATTAACTCGCGGAAAAAAATCGCGAGAAGTTATTTCGAGTTATAAACGAGCAGGTTTTAATTTCTTTTTTTTTCGCGAAAAGTTTTCTAAGCTTTGAAAGAGAGCGCAGATAAATAAAGGAACTTCACTCTTCATTTAATTTCAAGTACTTTAAAACAGTTTTAATTTCAAATTTAGTTATCAAGACATTAAACCTTAAAAGTTGAAAAATAGCTATAAATGATAATTTTCCGCCCACGTTCTCCTATGAATTTTAATCAGATTCAAATAAAAATTTCATTTTCTCGCGGATTAAAAATTACAGGCTCACAGTACAGTGTTAGTACGAAAGAATTGAACGCGCAGAACGAATCCATCTTTCTCTAAGTTGCAATTGCAGGCCAACTGCTACTTGCGTTACGGGTCACTCGACAGGAAGCGAGCGCTCCTGTTTTAAGGAGGACACGGGAAACGCGCGCCAGAAGACCGTCGCTCGAGTACTTTTAATACCCCGGGAGAACGCGCGAGGGGGTTAACGACATTAATTTTTCCCTCCACCGCCGCCCCGTCCTCGTTTTATTCCGCTACCTCTTTTTCCTCTCGTCGCGAAGCGGCTGTCGGATTTTCATTTGCATGAGAATCCCGCGGTAGTCTCATTTCGTTTCCGGGAACCCTGACCTTGAAGGGTGCGACGGAGCGTAGGATATCGCCGTTTGCGGATCCGGGTAACGCCGCGCGAAATTCATTTTTGGTAATAATAAGGCCGAAAAAACCCTAACTACCGTTGCGACCGACCTGTTGAACTCCATATTTATCGGATACCATATCCTCCGCAAGGAAATGAGGATACGCGTTAAGGGTCCGTTACACGTGTGTACTAAGTGCCCATTTTAATTATTAACGATTACTGATAACGACTAAATGGCATAATTTAATTAGGAACTTAGATAATCTCTAAAAATATGACAGTCTTGTCGCTTACATTTCTTTATCGCAAATTTAACGAATTTATTTTGCAAACGCACTTAGCGAGAAAAGTAGCGTTGGCTCAAATAGGCAATTTTAATCATTTCAAATTTATTTTGTTCTACGAATTAATAAAAGATGTCTAACATTAAAACGATCCTAATCAATTAAAATTGATAGTAACTTACGATCGCGATATCGCAGACAACTGTGCCACTATTTCTATATTTGTTTCGAATTGATGCGATAATTCTGCTTGCGTATTTAATAAAGACAAGTCAATATTTGGGACGTACCGAGTAGTGTGCGCACGTTATGAAATACGAGTCTATCGGCGGCTCGTCTATCGGCAGAAGTGAGAGGAAATTGGAGATGAACCCCCTTCATCCGATGCCGAGTCTTTCGAATCGTCGGGCGCGAGAGACTCGTCACGCGTTCGAGGCTACGTCCGACGTTACGAGCCCACCCCATTAGCGGCAACCCCTCGGTGCTAAGCTCCCTTAAGCCCCACTAGCACATAATAATAGTCCATAGAACAGGTACCACCATATGTCTGGCCCACCCGACCCATTGTCAACACTTCGGGCTGGTCGTGTTGCACTGCCAACGCGTGCTCGAGGCTCAACAAGCGGAAAATACGTCTATCTCGAGATGATACGATGTCCATTTCTTTCCTAACGACGGACTGTGTAAAAGCGCGACGCGACGCCTCCTGAAGTTACAAAAGCGTGTCGAATCACATGACTCCAGATTCATTTTGGCGCGTTCTTTTGTAGATCGTCATTTGCATGTCGAAATAATTTACTTCTCTCAAAGCGTTATTAACGATCAGTAAAACTTCACTTCCTACATTGCTTTAATACAATTTTGCTCTTATAATACAATTTATACGAAGACTAAAAACAAAGGCAACAAGTATTCAATAAATAATGACGTGAAATATGAATTGAGAGAGAATTATTAAATTTCTAGTGTAGTTCCGGAGTCAATAGTGAAAGAAACGCAAGAGTCAACATTTCGAATCACAAGTGCGCTTAGATAAAACTATAAACTTACTGCTTGCTAACCTACTTCTGTTTAAATAATAACGCAAAATGGAACAAAAGAGACTTGAACCGCTCTCGCAGTTTCTCGGCAAAATGATGTGCGCTACTCACCGACAGTGGTGGCCCCGACGCTGCTTCTACCGGGCGTCGCGGCGGGCGTCGGCGGGCTCGCCTCGAGGCCCTGATGCACCCCGTACAGGCCGAAGTCCTGCTCATTCGAGCTGGCGCTACTGCACTTCCTCTTCTCCTGATTGTGATTCAGATGAAAGCTGTCGTTCTCGACCAGGCCGACGCCGAGCAGACCCAGATTCGGCCTGAGCTCATCCATCAGCTTGTTCTGGCCGCAATTTGCAGCAGCCGCCGCGGAGAAGTTGAGCTGACGGCTGAAGACGCCGGGAATATGTTGAATTGCTGGTGGTCGAGGCTGAGGGCGGTCGTCGGCAGGGACGAGCCGCCGCCGCCACCGCCGCCGCCGCCGCCGCCGACGGAGGTACCACCGACGGAACCGACGCCGCCCGCACCGGGACCCCCGGTACCTCCGGACAGATCGTTAGCCAGGGTGATGCCGGGGTGACCTGGTCGAGGTAGCGCGTAGCTGGTAGCACCTGAGCGAGCACTCGATCACCTACGAAGACATCGTCCGACGCGAGTCTGCGATGAGGGCGCGCCGCGTCCGCCCTGCGGATACGCACTGTGTTATTCTCCCCCGAGCACCAGCGCACCAGCGTCGAGAGAGCGTCGAGAATGCGTCGAGAGAGCGTCGAGAATGCGTCGAGATAGCCTCGACGGTTATCCTCGGTGGGCTCGTTATCCTCCGCGGCGATGGTGACTTTAACGAAGGGCTAGGTCGAGAGCCACGGAAAAAGATTTCTCGCCGTTCACCTTTTGAATTCTCCAAAACAAATTCACCTTCCGAACAAGTTGGGATGATAGAATATATCTTGTTTGCGATGTTGTACGTTTAATAGTCTGGTCGAGCTCTGGATTCCTTCTTTTTCTGAAACATTCTCCTTCAAACACTCGTGCGCACTTTTGGTATCACTCTGTCGTTTGAAAATTCCCGGTTTAAACTTGATACTTGTCTCGAGTGTCGTCGTGTGGCGAGTACCGAAGCAGCGTCTATTCGTCGACCGATTTGAGGGAATTAGAATTTGCGCAATTGCGAAAAATATTGCTTATCGATTTAGACTAGTCTGTGCTTCAACTTCTGGCGCAACTCTAGCGATCTTTGAATTATCAGAAATATATGCCTTGGAGTTTAATAATCAATGTTACATGAATTTTGACACGGTGCGATCAATCTTCGTAAAAATTTACAGGCAGCAATGGATTCTCACAACAATTATTCTTATCCGCTAGTAACAACTTAATCCAGATCCAACTGGCGGTCCATTTCGCATCTAACAGAATGGACATCTACGTCGGAGATTATTTACTCTAACGAGGAATAATTAGTCCGGATATACTTCAACTTGTATGTAACTTTTTAAACAACTGCAGTTCTGATGCACTTTTGGTAAACGCAGACACGCGTCCTCTTGAGTCTTCACTTGGGGAACTCTTTCTTCTCGCGTCGTTCTCTGAAAGATGTCCGCGTCGCTCTCTTCAAGAATCGTTCAGTTAAAAAAATCCAACTCGAAGACACACGTGACGTAAAGTCGAAGACACGCTCTTCCCCGTTGCTATCGAAAGTCCTTTCGATATTGCTCCTCGGACGTAACACGTACACGTGAATAAATTAAAACAAATGCACGATATCAGTTGTAGGATACGCGAGTCGTTCCCGGTAATCGACGCGAATCTGGAATTCGGCCGCGATTCAAATCCGATTATCTCGTCGATCCAATTAGAAGGGTGCGCGGACCCCTGTGAGAGGGGGGCAGAGCTCGTTTCGTCGACGCGCGTCCGCGATCAGCTGGCCTTGAAAATTCGAATATCGAAGTAATTGGCGAGAAATGGCTCGGTATGAGGAAATGGCGCGCACCGCGGGACGACGACGACGACGAGGACGACGGAGACTAGGACGGCGACGACGAGGACGATGACAATCCCGACGGCGACGACGAGGATGACGAAGACGACGTACGTGCACGACGCGCCCTTCCGTCCGTCCAACCTTCCTTCCTTCCTTCCTTCCTTCTTTCCTTCCTTCCTTCCTTCCTTCCTGCGAAGGACAACGCGGTGGGAAAACCCGGAGACGACAAGAGAGCGGAGAGCGAGTCAGAGGGGGCGACCGCTCGCCGTGAGTTCTTGTGGGATTCTGTCCGCGAAATGCAGTTATCCCGGTGACTCCGCGCGGGGGTGAGTGAGCAGAGTACGCGTACGAGGGGGTTGCCTGCCTGCCAGCCTGCCTGCCAGCCTGCCTGCCTGCCTGCCTGCCTCTCGGTGCCGTCGTCGTCGCTCCGTGGTAGGGGTTTGTTGCTCGTAACCGGTCTCCACTACCCGCGCACCACCCGGCCCCCGATCTCTGCCCCCGCACCGCACCGCACCGCGCCGCCGCCGCCGTCGTCACCACCGCCGCCACCCCCGATGAAGCGAGGGTGCGAGGGTGGCTGGCGGAAGCGTTGGATTGGCCCGATGGAGGGTACGTCGCCCGGGCGACGGCCAATCGCGGGGTCGTCGGGATGCCCGCGGCGACCCCACCGCCGCCGCCAACATGGCGCGCGTACCAATAAAAATTCCTCCAGAAAATAGCCTGCGAGCGATTTTCTTTCCGGGGCTACCAGCGTGTAGCGCTTTTCCGACCACGCACACGCTTCATCCCAGTCACCAATACGCGCGCTGGGAGGGATATAGCGTAGAGGATCCCGCTTGCTATCCCCTGTTCTCGTCATCATCGTCGTCGTCGTCCTTCCCACCCTTTCCATCCGTCTCTCTCATCCCATCTCCACCTTTGCCGCTTTCTCTCTTTCGCCTCTCTCTCCTCTCTCCTTCTATCGAACGCTCTTCCACTTCTTCCCCCCCCCCTCTCTCTCTCTCTGCCTTTTTCTCTTGTCACAGCGCCCCTTTTCCTCCGCGAGAGAGAGAGAGAGAGCGCGCGCGCGCGTGCACGTTGCTCTCGTCTTCGTTTTTATTATCTCGCGGCAGATAGCTTTTTTAATTCTTCCCCCCCCCCTTTTTCGGGGATTTGATTGTAATGTACACCCACGCCTGTGACCCACCTGCGTGCCGCACGTATATAGCTGCGCCGCGCGCGGAGCGGAGCGGAGCGGTGGTGGCGCATCGTTTGCGCCGTGAGATGCATTCAGCTCGGCGCTAAATGTCTTTGTGTATCTCGCGCCCGGCTTTTTCGGAGGATTTGTAATTTGGAGACTCGGGCTCCGCTCTCTATCTTCCGACCCTTTCACACCGCCGCACGTTTCGTCTCTCTTTTCTATTTTTTTTCTTTTCTTTTTTTTCGCGTCGGGCCGCGGTAGATTGCGTTTCTTGATTTCCTCCCTTTTTCGAGACTTCGTCGACTTCGCCCGAGCTTGCGTAGTTTTGGCAGTTTTGGCTTTGTAAACCCCTGCAGAGAATCGCTAACTCCATTTTTTAAATCCTTCTGAATTCTATCGATAACCAATTTTTATTTATTGAGACAGAAACGGTTGCTCGTCACTCCTGCGTGTATCTCTGAGCGCTACAGACTCGCGATAAAGCAGCTTTACACTTTTAAGTTACTGAAACACTGAAAATTTTATATAAATGATATCTCTTACGTCTGTTTCCACCAGTGTAGATTAATTTTGATCTTGGCTTAACTTACTTCTTTTCTATTTCTAATTTTTAGATCTAGAAAAGGATAAACAGATCTAGAAAGGGATAAATTAAACCGAGATCAATATTAATCTACATGCGAGAATTATGGACGTTGATCTATAAAACTTTTACGGGACACCGAGGCAATCGATACAGTCTCGTTTCTCCACATCTCACAAGTCCAAAGTTGAATTTAATTACACCACACTTTCTAGATTAGTAGGAAACTAGCTGTTAATAAAAGAATAAAATCCATAAAACTCTTAGGTGCACCAATTATGCTGAGCAGCATGGATCATCTATTCTGCTTGCGCGTTCTCCACGTTCCTGTTCCGGCGTCCCTTCGCGATTTGCATCGTCATAGCTGTCGGCATTTCCATTTTCATTTCTGGCTTTCTTTGCTACCTTTACTTTGTCTCACGGTGGATATCATTTTTAAGTCCTCCGTCGTCTCTCGCGCATCGCCTTTGTGCGTTTCTGCTTTCCTCCACTCTCGTCTGTTTTACTTTTTATTTTTTTCCCTCTCTTTCTTTCTTTTTTTTCCTCTCTTTGCATCCTTCTTTCTCTCTTCTCTTGCCCGTCTTTGCGACGCGCATTTTCTTCTCTTGCGAGCGCGGTGGAATATGCGCGCTCGCGTCAAACACGGAGCCTTCGTTTCCTTGCTCTTCGATTTTCCGCGAGTCCTTCGTCCTTGCGACCTCCTCGAGGCGCGTCCCCCGGCGCGACGGGACGGGGCCAAGGGAGGACGTGAGGATTTCCTCGACCGCGCCGAGGGAGATCGATGAGCTCCGCATCGCGAGATCGAACGGAGAGCGCGGTGCGAAAAGGGAGCACGACGAAGAAATGTAAAGTTTCGAGAGCTCATTCGGAGCGTCGGCGTCTCAGAAGTTGCGCGGCGCGCTTTCAAAGGCCCGGCTGCCGTTTTCATTGAACTGGCAAAAGTCAATTTGCTGGCTTCCAGGAAACTGGGCCACCGACATTGCGCGGCTTGGTCAAAACAAGATAAACAACCACTCCACGATTTGGAAAAAAAAACACATTGAAAAAAGAACGATCCGAACCAAAATCCTCTACAAAATCTTCATCTAACAGAGAGAGTGACGTTTAAAAGCGTCTTAAACATTATTTTACTGATATATTTAATTATGATAAAGCGATTAGATATAACAGTTACGAGGGGAAAAAATATATTTTGAATATTTTTTTCTATAGACCTTTTCTATTAAAATCTAAACTTATCGAGAGATATCAGTTTTAATATTTACTTGGAAACAACAGCACAATCCGTCTTTTCCCTCTCTATCTAACTTATTTAAAGCGTATATTCTAAGAGTTTTACATTGTAAATGTATAATAAATATAATAAAAAAAACGTAATTTTAAACGATTACATTTTAACGGTACGGCTGTAAGGTGAAAAACGAAGTTGTATATCTTGGCGCTTTCTGTTCTACTTTTTTGTTTACATTTACATAAATGATTTTCACGATTACATAAATCCAACAATCTAAATATTTTTTCCAACTAATGATATATTTGGGTTCGTAGGCGCTTTTATTAAAAATATTCAACGAAAACGCGACGGAAACATGCGGCGCGGCGCCAGAAAAATCGTCGCGTGCGGATCAAAGCTGGTAAATTTTCGACGTGTGGATCCAAGGGTAGTTGGGCAAGGGGGTACCATATCGGCAGGGCGTGGTCGAAATCTGTCACACTAGCCGCGAATAAACTACCCCGTAAGGAAGGATATCAAACTTCAGAATGAAATATAGGGAACATTTTTTCCCCCCTGATAACTCTGACAGCAATTCTCGATCGTTTCCAGCAACGTTTGTCAATAGTTTGTCAAGTTTCCTGGTGTATTTTCTGGATCAAGTCTAGCTCGACATTCTCGAATTCCGAAAAGAAAGGAAGAAATTTATCGAATGTAAGAAACAAGAACGGATGATTGCATGAGGAAATTATTTTTTATAATAAAATTTGGGTGATATTATCATTTATCATGAAAACATAAATGACATTAAAAAATTATTTCATTTCCTCTTTTCGGTGAAAAATACCTAATTAGCTACCAACACCAAAAACTGCCATTGATGTAATCTTATTGCATAATTTGCAAATTTTTTACGCTCTCTTTTCAGTTTGACGAATTACATTAATTCTTAATAATTCAATAGCTCTAAATAATACATTATACTGAAAATCTCACATTTGCGTTTCATGATTTATATTATAATGGAATGAAATGTAGTAAAAAATTTGCAAGTGTTTATTCCGAAATATTGAAATGTAACGTGTTTTATGTTTATTCACAGTTATACTCCGGTTTCTAATCGTATCTTTCACACACAATTTTTTCACGCAACACTTATATTCTTATTATCGTTTACATAATGTCATTACACCAATTTGCCTAACTCCGAGCATTAAATGAAAATTAAAATGTCAGATATGAAGTGGCGCATATTTTCTCCGGTTCGCGACTTATCGCACACGCGCCGCTAAAAATGTAACATATGCAAAAAATGTTGCAAATTTATTATAATGAATTTTACATTCGTCACGCTTCTATATATTATTACATTTTGTATCTGTGATTACAGTTTTCCATGAGCCGATAATACATAATATTTTTCTGCAAATATACGAAATATATATATATATATATATATATATATATATATATATATATATATATATATATATATAGATATATAAAGACATATATGTATCATATATGTGCATGACAGTTTTATGTATATTTTACATATCTATAATCTTTTATGATCGTATCTTTATGATATATGTGTTAAAAGAAAAAAATATCTTACAAAAAAAATTTTACTTAACACTAAAAATTATTTATTTTTTGAGTCTTAATAACTTATTTATTTTCAGTCAAGTTAAAAATTTCTTAATTGAAATATTTAAGTAAATAAAGTAAATAATTTCTTATCAAGTAATTTTTTCTCGCAGTTCTTGAAAATATTTACTGTTAACTATTTTTATGATTGAGATAATTAGATTTTTTAATATAAGAAAACAATTATAATATTATTAGTTTATTTGTAAAATCATTATTTAAATGTAAAAAATGTAAAAATACAAAATTATATATTCATAATATATTTTAAGGAAATGCATTTTTTTCATTTAGAAAAATTTTTTTTTAGTGTATATATACACATGTGTGCCATTTGACATTAGTGGGCGGTTTTCTCATATGGGCAAAGAGCACGATTAACACTAATGTCCAATTTCAAACAGCGATCAACAAGATTTTCATTAAGAATGACTTCATCAAATATAAATAAGGCGTCTGAGCTCTCTCTCTCTCTCTCTCTCTCTTTGTATTATTTTTTCAATATGCATTTTTATCATCATTCTTTACTGCTGCGCAGTTAATTGTGCGAACAGAACTTTCGACAGCCAGAAGATTGCACCGAAATGAATAAAAATAAAATATTCTGGTTGTCATGAAGGAAGTAGAACATTTGTGATGAGTAATATCGATAATATGCTTTCATAATAAAAAGTTTAATGCATACCCTATTTTCTTTTATATTATATGCATGAAAACGTAAATCCTAAATTTTTAAATAAGTTTTCCCAATGTTTATTCTTAGAAATTCAAATTTGTTATTTTCCTGCCTCTAATTCTTCTTTCTTTTCCTTTTAAGTGAATTACGTACGTCGGCCTGAGTTGCGCGACTTAAAAATTTATTAATAAACTGTGCTCGCATCTGTAGCCAGCGTCCTTCATTTTTAATTCTACTTGCAAGTCATCGGGCCGCCGCCAACTACCCTTACAAAGTATGGCATGCATATGGTCCGTGCGACGAGAGGCTGGCGCTCCATAAAATCTAATCTCGATCATCTACCCTTTGCGAATTAGATCGATCAGACGGCGGTCGTATACAAACAGTGGTTTGACATTACATAGAAATCCACGTGGAATTCGTAGCCGGCGCTGGTGCGACCATTCGCGTGCAACGAGATGTACGCCTGCATTATGAAGGGATGAAATTATCGAGTATTTTACCTTCGCCTATCTTTCCCTGCTCTCATGTCACATACGTCAAATAATCGTTACGTTGCATTACAATATATGTTTCAAACGTGGTCATTCTTATCATATATTATATCAATTCCTTATTTATTTATTTATTTATTTAAAAGGTTAAAAGATTTTCTCCTACAAAGATATAAAAATTTAAGTCGTACTATAATTAAACAATTACTTGCTATTAAATATTGTAAAAAATTTAATATGCGATTTGAAACAAAATTTTTATTTGACTTTAATATATTTTTTCAAAAATTTTTATTAAAACTTTTTAAAATCAATGCGTGTTAAAAACTTGATACATGAGAAAAGAAACAGTATTCAGACTTTTGTAAAAGAAAATTCTATTTAAATTTATCGATATTTTTCTAAAAATTGATAAAAATGTTAAAAAACTTTATATAAAATCTTAATATTACAAAAAACTATGTTATTCTATTACATTTTTGTTAGAAATCTTTCATGACATCTCCAATAAAAGGATTGTAAATTAAAATCGAGTATTGTTGAATTTTTTTATTAGCTTCTAGAACATAGATCCTTTTAACATTTATTTACATATTATTAAAAAAAAAGAATATTTTGTACAAATGCAAGAGAAAAATAAAAAATTATTTTTATAAGAAATAAAATAATTACAAGCAATGTAATTAAAAATGTTTTTAAGATAAAACGTACATTTTTTTTCACAGTTTATATTCGCGTATTTATTGTAATTTGCCAATGTGCAAGGACATATTGCAAGCATCGTGTGACAAACAAAAGAGAGCACCAATAAACACACAGTAGAGGAAGCGAACCGCGAGTCATGGGAACGGGCGGGACGAGGCCATTAAAGCGAATTATTACGCCAACAATGATAGAAACCTCAAAGGGGCCTGGTCCAGTCTTGAATTGGCCCGTTTTGCCCGAGTTTTAAGCGCTGTCGAGAAAATTACGGCCTTCGAAAGTGTCGACACGCGCCGTGGGCGTTCTGTTTTGGAGAAATTGAAAGAGGCGGAATTGCCAAGCTACCGGCGCGAAACTTTCCCCTTTGTACGACGCCCGACAAAGGCCGCGAATTTCGGCGTTGGCGTTGCACACTTCGCCCGGATCAGCGCCGTCGCCATCGTCCTGCGAAATCGCGCGGAAGAGTATTATAAGACACTTCGCTGGAGCCGCTCGGTGCTTCATGTCGGACGATTGCGGAAAAATCCGCGCAAAGTGCCGAAATTGAAACGATCCTCGCCTCAAGAAGATCTCCATCGCGCATAAAGGACGTGGGCGTGTTTTGGGTTACGCAGCCTAGTAATTGGCCTATTCAGATCGAGTGCAATATTTTGACGTGGTTTCGCCGGTGACACGTGCGGCCGACAAATTGGCAAGCACGTGTCGGTCGACTTGCTGCGTAAGGGAGACTTTTGTCCGATTTAAACGTTACCCCGTCTGTCGCGTGTAAGCGTAGGTACGATCGATTGATCGTCGGTGTCCGTTTTATTTTATTTTTTTTTTATTTTTTTTTTATTTTTTTGAGGTGCCTGATTTCGCTTAATCGCTTTAGAAGCGCCTCTTTACCGCGCTTCACAGCCAGCAAAGTTTAATAATACTTGCGTAACGTTCTCAGAAAATGTCAAATTATGCGCAGAGTGCTGTCAGATATCCTTTCAGTTATAAGTCTTATGATTAATTGGAAATCAGTATTTTTACTACCCTGAAAGAAGATATTAAATTTTAATAATATTTAAATATTTGTTTACGGTACATAAATATTTACACAATAAGTAAAAATGATAGTTAAATTAAATTAGTGGTTCTTCGACTAAATAAATATCCATTTACATTTAGTAAATATTTTATTGCAACTATACAAGCAAATACTTATTACAATTTAGTAATTTTTTCTTTCAGTGTGAGTAAAAAGTTATCAAAAAACGTGATTCGTCGCAAGATTTTAATTCTCAGCATTAAATGTCCCGACAATGAAATCTCGCCCCTTGCATTAACTTCTGCCAAGATAAAATTAACCGGAGAGCCATTTTCCGGAAACTGGCAACCGAGGAAATAAGTGTATTCCAGATACATTTCCTATACACGCACAAATCCTGCTTGCCCAGGAATAATTCAACATCTGTATCGGGCGACATCTCATTAATGCGAATTTAATCGATCTTCATTATTATTGATTTCAAGCGGTCCCGTTCCCATGTCGTTTGTAAGGAACGACAAGGGGACCGGATTCCACGCCGGAGCTTTCCATCATCAAGCACTCCGTCTAGGATGTAGAATCAGTCGAGAGAGCATAGGGCCCGCGATGATGCGGCAAAGGGAATAAACGATGTCAAGAAATATCGGCAAAAATTACGACGCTTAAAAACAGCAAAAGAGAAAGAGAGAGAAAGAAAGATCTTCTTTCTCGGCTGCTTTGTGTTCCTCGTCCGAGAGGTGATCAAGGGACCGACCTCCTATTCGATCTCTCGATCCTCGATGTGTACCTTCGACCTACCTGCTGCCCTCCTCCGAACGTTCGCGCGTCCATTCCTCTCTCATAGTTTTCGTGCCCTCCTTCTTACTAGCTCTTCTGTTCTTTCTCATCCTCCTTCTCTCTTTATCTATCTATATACATGTATCCCTCTCTCTCTCTCTATCTATCCCGCACATACATACAAGCACAGACATACACATTATTTCTCTCCCTCTCCATCGGCGTCTTCTTCTTTTTTCCTCCCTCGCGTGTTTTGCCAAGAGCCCTCACGGGCGGAAGCGTCACGTACTGCTCTGAAACAAAAACGTAGCGACGTCAAATGCGATTACGAGAGCTGCGAGAGCAGCTCCAGAACGCGGATGCTGCGCTAGGTTAGGTGGAGAACGGCGGTGAAGGTGGGCGAGGGCGTGAGGGACGAAACGGGGCGAGGAGGTGGCGAGGGGAAGAGACGAGGCCGACGAGGCGAGGGGGATGTTCGTGCCGGGAGAGGACGACATCGGGGGAGGAGGGAGACGAGACGACGAGGGGGTGTCGCGGGCGGGTGAGCGAGAGGGTGAGCGAGGGGAAAGGGGGCGCGGACGCTTATCAGGGGGATGGAGAATTGTCGGCGGGGAAGGGGGTTGGGCGAGAGAGCCGGGGTTGGGCGAGATTCTGCGAGGGCTCAGAGCGATGGCTCGGGCGAAACGTGCACGTGCACATGTATACGTGTACGCGTGTGTACACGCACACAAAGGTACGTACGCGCGTGCACGCGCGTACGTATCAGCGGCCGCCTGTGGGCCGGCGATGGTCGCGCGTATGCGCGCGTATATACGTGCGTGCGAGAAAGTTTAGCGCGCGCGTCCGGATGCGTGCGCGCTCGCGCGCCGTGCACGCGCGCGAAAAATCGATCCTCGCCGTTCGACGCGTGCAAATCGTGGACACCAGGCTACGAACCGGTAACTCCGGAGGTCCGTGCACCAGTTAATTACTATTATCGCGAATTTCGCTGGAGTATTATAGTTAAGCAATTTCCCCCCTCCTCTCCATTTCTTCTCTTTTTTTTCCACCCCCCGTGACGTCCCTTTTGCCGCGTTACTGGAAAATACGTTGATTAATTGAGCGCCTTTTATTAACCGTTAATACGTTTGCTAATCCGCTCTCTACCGATTTCTGTCGGGACGTACGGCCGTCGGGAATAACGCCGAAAAGATACAATGGCAATATTTTTCAACCCCCATTTTCTGTATATTATAACATAATAATTATTGTTATATATTAGCGTATCTATCATTATACCATACAATATCCCACAAAGCACACTTTATCCAAAGGACATCCAAAGGACGTTCTTAGGACGAACGGACGTTCTTGGAACGTCTCGATAATATCTTTAGAACATCTGTAGGATATTATTTTTATAAATTGTTTACATAGCAGCAATTGCATTGAACACTGAATAAGGTCTTTCAAACTTGTTTCAAATTAATATATTTATTACTATCTATAACATTTTCACATTAAAAAAAAGTTAATATTAATAAAAAAATTAATCTCTCTAGAATTGTTTCATGTGTCATTAGAATAGATTGGGCGGACGCGGCATGCAAGATCGATCGATTTACTTACTAAATACGAAACTCGCGTAAACGCTTTAACGTGTCGCGTTTGCGCTTGTATCTCTTTTACGTCGTATCGCGATTAACGGCAACGTCGACGACGGTGCCGGTTCTCTGAAACATTTTAATTCGATGACGTCCTCGTACGTTTCTTTCAATGCGGCGGGACAATGAGAAAAACGCGATTTCTCCATTCACGAAGGTGGAGGCGGAGTAACTTATTTTTCGGGATGACACCCGTTAGAATTAACGTTTCAACGTTACGGCGACTGGGGCTGACGATGGTCGCCAAGCCTCCATTAAAAAGTTGTTAAACGCAGCCTGACGGCGCCCCGCGGCAAATTGGAACCCCATCATAAGTCTTCCTTGTATATAATGTACATGGCTGTTAGAGTAAGCTATCTACAAGATAGTGAGATCGAAGTAATTAAGTATTCGACGGGGATATTTTGATCAGGCTGAGCAGACCGGCCGATAGACGTGTGTGCGTGAGAGAAAATGAGAATTCCTCCCTCTCAGGTGGGGAAAAATATGTTAAAACAGCATCGTTTAATGAAAATTCATAACGCTTAATCGGCGTCGTATCGATATTCCCGACGGGGTTTTGATTTTTATCTTACGTGCAAAAACGAGTGATGCACAAACGCGAATTTTTTATAAAATTCTTACATGCAAACTCAAATACATCTTAATATTTTTCGAATTATGTAACTTTAAGATTATTATTAGAAGAAAACTAATTATAATTTTATAATCAAGATAGATAATTGATTCATGTCCTACATATGAATTACTTATACTTTTTATTTAATACAGGATTCTGTAACTGGTGGTACAATCGCGAAAGGGATGATTCTACATGAAAAGGAATAAGTCGAAAATAGATAATGAAATTTTTTTGTATCCATCATTTTTTAGATAATTGAATATCAAAATTAACATATTTTGGCATAAAATATAAAATATCTTGTAAACTATTCATTATTTGTGATTACTGTACCTTAATACTTTTATCCGCTTAATAATGAGATGAATTGACGTAAAAAAACACATAAATTTTTTTAAAAAGTATATAATGATATATCGTATAATTTTTTAAGCAGCTATGTATTTTCATTGTACCAATTGATTCATCTCATTATTCCGTTCATAAAAGTACTAAGATACAGTTATTAAAAAATGAATAATAAACGAATATACATTGACATGTGAAAACACAATTAAATTAAAGAGTCTTAATAATTAAAGCTAGATTTTGATATTTTTTAAATGATTTTATATAAATTTTCAAGTTCTCCAAATTGTGCCGATCGCCGATAAATTTTTCAGTCTTGAAACACCAAATTGACGAAACTAGTACTATTACAATATTAAATCGAGAATCAATTTTAATAATGATGCTAACAAACCTCTAATAAAATTGGCAATGATGTTAATAAGAAACTCCCTTCTCTCTTAAAATGGATAGTTTACGAGTTACAATATATTTCATGTCAATTTTCAAACTCGATTATCTTGAAAATAAAATGTACACAAAAATTTATTCTTCTTTATTTTTCTTGTAGAAGCATCTTCTCCCGATCGTATTACCAGTTATAAAATATCCTTTATAAAGATTGTAACTATATATAATGTTAAATGCCGTTATATATATATATATATATATATATATATATATAAACTCAAAGTTATATAATTGAAATTAGAACAATAAAAAATGCGGAATAAATAATAATTTAAATATATATAAATATAAAGATATAAAGAAAAAAAAACAATATAAAAACAGTATAAAAATATTTCAATTAATATCTATCAATTCTTTGATCAATCAATTCGGATTTCTATTTTTAATATTTTATCAAGCTGTAATATCGTAATTTGCGCATAATGTACACTTTTTAAAGAAATTAATATTGCATATTTTTTAAATATTATTTACTTATACATGTATCCCTTTACTTACAATAGAGTTACGTTCCGAGGCTTCTGTAAAGCGAATAGTATTTTTTTGCATTTATGAAAATAAAACATTTGTGCAAAAAATTATTTTATTATTAAAAATAATTATAGGTCTCTATTCAGAAAATGAGAAAATATATATATATATATAATTTTTAATTTAATAGATATAGAGCATTTAAAAAAAAACTAATAATAAGATGCAAACAACCCTCAAATGAATGTCAATTTTTACATTTGGTGATTAACGTCGCTTATTATTTTATTCGTAAAAACAATAACAAAAGCATCCGTGTCGCGAGATACCGTGTCACGAAGACCCAATAAATTTGTTTGACATTTTCCGTTCATTCCTCGCTCCGTGCTACTTCTTTTCCAGGAGAGGAAAAGCTCTTGAACAAGTTCAACGTTTTCTACGTAACGCTGACTGGAAACTCTTGGCCAGGCCAACGGAGAGGTTCAAAATAAGAGAAAAGCACCGCGTAAAAAGCATCGAAGTGGTACGGCGCCCGGTGAGGGAGAGGATGGTTTAAAAGTACATGGGATGGAAAAGGTGTGTAAAGGACGTATAGGTAATACTGTAAAATGTAAAGCTGTGCACGCGCACCAAAATCTATTTCTCGCCTAATGGAAAAGTCACTTATTATAGCAAATAATGTACGTAAATTTTACTGGTATTTTTCGAATAATTGTCGTCAGATTTTACATAGCGAAGTACATAAAATTAAGTAGTGAAATGCTTAGGAGACAAAAAATATGCGATGCTCTTTGTACACTGCAATGCACTCTCGTGCGATTAGCGTTCGCATCTTCAATTTCTTCGAAAATCACTCTAACGTACGTCTCGTGCTACAATCCTAATTGACATTTAACCTTCTTAAACTCTTTTTCGGGATGTTATTCATGAAAACTTGGATTGCGGACAAGTACAAGGAGTAGAATTTATATATTATATATTACATTTATAAGATATCTCTCTACTTACGGTTTACGAATTTTCGGATTTACGATCAGCATGGTGTTGACTGAAAATTAATCAGTAGATTATAACGAAGATGTTGAAGCAGTGATGTAGATTAAATATTGATTTTATAATACAGCATACAATATTATATCCAGAATATATTTTTTAGAAAAAAATAGTATTATTTTTTAATCTTAACTTGTTGAAGCTATATTAATTTTGTAATAGTAAATATTATATTAAGAATTATAATCTTTAAAAAAAAATTTATTTTCTCATTTTCTGAATAGAGATCTGTAATCATTTAATAATAAAATAATGTTTTGCACAAATGTTTTATTTACATAAATGCAAAAAAATACTATTCGCTTTACAGAAGCCTCGGAACGTAACTCTATTGTAAGTAAAGGGATACATGTATAAGTAAATAATATTTGAAAAATATGCAATATGAATTTCTTTAAAAAGTGTACGTTATGCGCAAATTACGATATTACAGCTTGATAAAATATTAAAAGTAGAAATCCGAATTGATTGATCAAAGACTTGATAGATATTAATTGCAATATTTTTATACTGTTTCTATATTGTTTTTTTTTCTCTATATCTTTATATTTATATATATTTAAATTATTATTTATTCCGCATTTTTTATTGTTCTAATTTCACTTATATAGCTTTGATTTTTTTTTCTTTTTTTTCCTTTTATATACAGACAGAATAGAAATATAAAAACCATATAAAAAAATTACATCGCTTAATAAAACAATGAAAAATTAAAAAAAAAATTGTAAAAGAACCATATTCATGACCGAAAAAAATTCGTGATTTTTTTAAACCACCATTTTTCTTTATTGGTTACAAAACCGAAACCGTAACCGTGAAATATTCTTTCGACCTGGATCCCTGATTAAAAGTACGCAAAATATGTCAATATCTACTTAGCTTATAAATCTCATCTAAATTTAATGTAAACTTAGGCTTCAGAAAAATATTATTTTTAAATTTTTGCTTATATATTGATATAATCGATTTGATTTTCGCGGAATCGTCCACAAACTGAACGATTCGAGTAAAATATCATTACGCGCTTCTTTTAATAGATCATTTACCCTACTCGATCACCACGATGCTCGCGGGAAAGGCGGACATATCCATCCCTCGTTATCGGCGCGCAATAACGCCGGATATACCCGCCTCTTCCGCTATCGTGAAAAGGAGGCGCATAATGATACTTCTATCGTCCATCGAGGCTAACCGTCGTCGATGATCGTGCTTAAGGCGGTCACTCCTCGAGAACAGCGAGTCACGTACGTACGTCGCACGCACACGGAGGAGTCATCGTCGCTCGCGGAGAAGGAAGAAGGGTCTGAAAACCGCGACAAGTCGAAAAACCGCCGTGCGGCATTTCCAATTCTTTTTACCCCCGGGGTGAGCCCTGTACACGCGTCGACGTGGTGCCCGCGCCGGGTCAGCTTTCAGGCTCTTAACGCGGTTAAGAAAATATTTTTAAAATAATTTTGCACTTAGGTCCCCCCTGTCGCCGCCACCGCCGCCGCCGTTGAACCGGACAGAGACGACACACGCGTAACGTGCTGCGAGAAAGAATGGGAAAGAGAGAACGGGTGAAAGAGTGCACGAGGAGCGCTTTACAGCTTTACCCCATTCCCGCGTGTCTCGCCCCCTTACGTGTGTTTAACGGAAAAAAGGAACGGAGGGAGAGAGACAGAGAGGGAGAGAGAGAGAGAAAGAGAGCGAGTGCGGGATGTAACGATATTTCTATCATTTAGCGCGTCGTGAATAATCCGGATGGAATTATGCGGACCGTCACGTAGATTAACGCGAATGTTTGCAACCGATTGCGACACGTACAGCTAGGTGTGTTGTTTAATTAGCCGCGAGTGTAGTTGAACCCGTGGACCGGATTGATCGCGCGAAAGTAACGAGCGAAGTGATTAATATGTAACGCAGCTCGAAATAATCAGATCTTTTTGGACGATCCCGCGGGGGATCGAGCCAAATATCAACGACTGAAAAAGTTGAAGCAACACGCTTCGATGTAAATTGAGTTTAGATAACGACAGATTCCGTAAGACAAGAAAATATTTAAGGAAAATTGATATTGAATCTTAAAGTAGGAATTGATGTTAAACGAAATTCAATAAAATAAAGGGTTCAATTATTCTGACAGTGTTTCAAATATTGGAAATCTGATCTTGAACGCTTTTCGTAATTAGAAGATTAAAGTTTTATAAAATATTTATTAAAATTTCAATAAGTACATCTAAAAAGAAAGAACAACTTTGCTGAAATACAGATCTGAAAATAATTACGAGTACGTTGAACAATTTAAAAAATTAAATTGGATTAACTTGGTTGTTAGAATGTCAAAACTGTTTGCAGCAATCATGGGCGTTATATATAGTTATTTTGATTATCCAACATAAAATTATTTTCTAATCTGTATCCAGCTAAATTTTTAGACGCAAGTAGAATTGTCCTTTTCATGTAGACATTTTAAGAATTTTCAAATAAATTTAAGTACACACAATTATGTAATTTACATATTCTAAAAAGCATTTACGATTGAATTTTTAATATTTGAGACTCTACCAATAATTTACCTCTCTACCAATGAACATTTAATTTCCTAATAAACATAATTTCTATTTAATCTAATCTTTTATTTTCTCTTTGCCTTTTTCTTACTTAAGAATGTTTTGGCTATGCAATACGAGCTAAAAGTTATCGAAATTTAAAAACTGAAGGTTTCTCTGGGTTTATTTATTTTTATTTATAATTAACAAAAAAAATTTGGTCATAAATGCTCAAATTTTGACCCTAAAACTAGCTGCAAGTAAGAAAACTTGAAAATGAAAAATTTGATTTATAATGAAAATTACTATGTTCTGCTGGATTTCTAAATAAATAATTTTTAAACGAGTAAGTGGATCTAAATAAATTTTTGCACAAATATTTATTAGAGTTTTATTAGTATATGTAAAAATTTAATTGGTAATGCTACTGCCATAAAATTTGCAAATAAGTGTATACTGTAAAACGCGATTTTACATAAGAATCAAGAGTAAATAAAAAATTAAATAACTTCTAAATTAATAAGTGAATTGTATTCAAATTTTACACAGATACTCAAACGTAATACTAAAATACCATACTCTATGAAATTTTTATATTTTTGGTAATGTTTTGAGACATTACCCATACATCCTTAAAAACTTCTACTGAATTCTTTGCAACTTGTGTCTTGTTTCTTCACAATTCGCTTTTATTCTGTTATTATCTTTTATTTTTTTTTTTTATTTTTTTTCTCATCTTTTCTCTCCCTAGTTTCTCCTTCCGATCGAGCGCGACTCGCGCACGGTTGATCGAGCTAACGAAGGCGGCGCAGCAAGAATTGGGAAGGAAACCTTCGCCCTTTTTTCGTCCGATGCACAATTCCGGGCGGAAGAGAGAGAGGCAAAGAAGAGCGGAGAGCGCGAAAATCGCGGAGCACGAAAATCGGGGAGGAAATGCGGAAAATCGCCTTGGTCGTCTGCAATCACGCTGTCGGTGAGAGAAATTGCCGTGGACTATAAGGGAACGCTCTTTTCCTCTCTCTTCCTCTCTCTCTCTCTCTCTCTCTCTCTCTCTCTCTCTTTCTCTCTCTCACGTTCTCTGTTTTCCTCGACGTCGAGATAATCGCAAAAAGCGTATGAAGATAAATCGCGCGATGCATCTCATCGCTTGCTTTTCTTCGTGCGAGTTCTCTCTGAAAATATTTTTATCTTCCTCGAGAGCCACATAAATATACAATGCGATCAAGCATTATTATTATTATTATTATTATTATTATTATTATTATTATTATTATTATGGATTTCTTATTGATAAGTCATCATCTGCTGCACTGATAATGAGTTTGATCCATTATCGATACTCGATGATACAACGACAGAACGCATTAACGAGCCTAATTAACGTTCTGAGGACACAATTTGCGCGAACCCTCGATTCTGAAGCGAAGTTACAAACGTGCGTCGCGATCCTCGTCAGAATACGAGACTGTGTTGCACATCGGCAAATGACAAACGTTGATCGTGGAAACGCGGGCGGGACCGCGCGCTTATGAACTCTCGTCGCTCTGATTCGTTACGCTTTACAAATTTACTTATGCCCAATTTCTTTATAACTTTATTCATAAGATCCCTCCCAGAGAATATGGTAATATCTATTAAAATTCTCTAGTATATTTGTGCCCAAAGTTAGCAGAAGACCAGCTATCCGTTAATAAATACGTAACCAAAAGTTTCAGTGGAGTAAACGAATTTTTAGTTAATTGGCGAATATCTTTATCTAGAAAATAGCTATCGGGGGGGGGGGTGTGAAGAAATCACCATTCTAGAAATAAGTACACGGTTTTGCCAAAGTGTCTAAGAACTTAACTTGATGCAGAAATCAACTTTGTTACAGCCATCAGAATAATTATGTAGAACAGTTTATCGTTAAATTCATAGTGTCAAATTCTACCCAATTTATTTTTAACCATTCTTATAAGTCGTTGTTGCTCCTACTTAATATGCCATCAATTGAAACTAAAACAATAAAGTTAAATAAGTTAACTGTAAAATTGTTAAATTTGACTCTAATTTGTTATTTACTAGGTGCATGCGTTAATATACACTGCTTACTTTGAAATTAAGCACGTTAATCACAGAAAGGGTTGATTAGATAAGGTTGTTCGTTTCATTACATATTATTTGTTAAAATAATAAACTTCGACGCACACAGAAGTCGAAAATAAGAAAATTTTAATAGCTCAAGGAATTTGTTTAAATTTGACTTGATAAATTTAACAGTTTTAAATTGATTGCTAAAATGTGAAAAACCTTTCGCAGCTTCGCTCATCGCGCTTGAGCGACCTACATGATTATTTCGATAGTCCACCAAAATTATTTTCAAATCTGAATCCAGGTAAATTTTTAAATACTTCAGCAAAAAAACCGTCCTTTTTGTGCAGATGAGAGAATTCGTCCATGCAGACGCCGCGAACGGGTAAAAGTCCCGTTACTCTTTTCCAATTCAATTCAAATTGTTAATCGCAAAGCAACGTGGGAGAGCTCAGCTCGACGGCAAAGTCGAGCTCTAATACTGAAAATATCGCGCGCATCAGAACGTCATGCGGAAAATGCGCGCAAGTCGTTAATCGCCGTGCCGATGTGCACGCGGCCTTACGCGGGCATGCGAGATCGAGCGGAATGGGGCAATGGCGCGTGAAAAGCTCCAGATAACACAGTGATATTTCGAGCGGCATATCGGCAAAGCTCAAAGAGTTAATCGTATGTCCGCGAGGCAGAGGACAGAACGGGGGAGGAAAAAAAAAAGAGCGCCGCGAGCCGGCCGCGCGTGTATTTTCGATAATTATTCGACAGTCGATTTGCGTGCGGATGGACTGCGCATTGCGGGGGGTGGAGGGAGGGAGGGGGGGGACGAACCGGGGAGGTTGAACGAGAGCGGATGAGAGCGGACGAGAGCGGGCGAGAGCGGGTTGCCGGGGGATCGTGAGAGGAGGCGAGGGGAGGGAAGGGCGAGGGGGGTAGACGCGATTGTGGGGTCGCGGGGGTGGTTTCCGAGAGTCGCGTTCAACCATCCGGAAGCTATGAATATATTATTTGACGGGCAGTTTCGGTAGACTCCGATCGGATGGAGCATCGATCATGGCTGGCGCATCCCTTTGGGCCATTTTCATGCGTCAGAATGCGACACGCCTGTGATCGAGCGATTGCCGCGAAAATAAAAAAGGGGTGGACGGGGGCGGGAGGGTGGGAGGGAGGGAGAGGGGAAAAAAGAGGGACGCGCATTGCGAGAGCGCACGCAAACAACGCGCGCGCGTTCGCTATAACCGGCGCGATATTTTTCTCGGGCGAGCGAAAAGATCGTCGAACGGGTTAAAAACAAATTAGATGTCGTGCGACGACGGCCCGATTCCCGTTCCTTCGGGAGGTAAGACAGTCAACAGGTAAGCGGAGCACACGAAGCACGCAAATGCACATCCGCGAAGACCGATACTCGAAGATAATTGAGGAGCAATTGTCGTTTTCGTACACTTTCACTGGGGAGAAAATTACTTGATATTCGTGATTATAATTGAATTTTGAAATAATTGTAGATAGAGGCTAAATTTTTATAATTATCACTGCTATAACATTAACAGTAATACAATGTGTTACGCTGACAAAAATATAGTGCAATTGCCACACTAGAAAAAAATGTTTTGTTGTAATAACGATAATTTGGTCAAAATATATCGAACAAAACTAATATAAACGAATATTTAGTTAGTATAAACAAATATGTTTTAATTACATGCATTTCATAGAAGCGACCAAATTTTTTGTTGCTTCTAAAACAAAATATTTGATCGTAATTAAAAAAATGCCTCGACTAAACAGCCTCTGCTGAAGCCACTACATTTATTTTCTAAACGTATAATTCAATCCTTAAAGCTCAATCATGGAGGATTCCGTATCCGACTGATTTCTATTCATAGAATTTCTTTAAATTTTAAAGATAATTATAAAGTGCGCTGTTTTTTTATTTTTTTTTTTAGAAGTATGATTTTTTGAAAAGAAGTATGAAGTAGAACATTTATTTTACACTAAGAACAATAGTTGTTAACTTGACTAAATTTTTCAACTCGATTAAATATTTTCAATTCAACTATTTATGTATTTGACTTGAATACAATACTTGAACTTTAGTTTAATCATCTATATATTTAATTATATATATACATAATTAACTTAAATATGTAAATACTTGAATTGAAGAAATTCAATCAAGTTGAAAAATTTAGTCAAATTAACAACTTTTTTTCTCAGTGTAGATTTTCTAAGTCGTTTTAATTTGGAGAAATGAAGAAGTGGTTCATTTCGACATCAATAATTGGATCAATAAGATACTCTTTTCCGCGGTGTACGTAAAGGTTGAATATAATTGGCACTGAAAATGAAAATAAATTATAGTCATTAGGTGCCATTTGTATTTAAAATTATAATTGGCAATTATTTTTTCAGTGTAACACATATTATTATTACTAATGTTATAGCAATAATAATTACAAAAATGCGGCTTCTAATTATAATTACTTTAACATTTAACATTACAATCACAAATAACAAAACTTTTCTCTCAGTATTCCTTTTACTTTAGCTTTTGTATTCCTATCACGGCTAATTAATCAATTGTGAGTCAACTTTACAGACCTCTCTTGATGATTCGGTGATAGATTAACGTTTCATGAGTCGCACAATTTAATGTTTATCGAACAATCTAAACTCATAAACAATTCGCTGATCAAATGAACGTCGTATCGTGCCGCTCGTAATTACTAGAAGAAGGCAACTTACATCTCTTCTAATTGAATAGTTGGAAACTACAGTTGTTAGCCAAACTTAAACAACCTCGACCAATGGATTTTCGCGAAGACAGATTGCCACTCGGAGAAAGGATGAAGATAATAAGTAGTTAAAATTATACAACGGAATATCTCCGTTCGGCGGAATGTTCTGCTTTCCGCCGTGCGTTTCTGCAGTGCGCTAGAGCTCGCATTTAAACACCACGAAATATAAATAACATTCCTGCTTCGTAAGTGGCGTACGAATCCCTGAAATGATCTTTAATCATCACTCGGATCGTACGCAGAGAAACAAAATTTGTTGACAAACTAAAATAGTTAGTCCGATACGTGCAACTAACTATTGAGTTGATTTAATTATATCTTGGTAAAAAAAAATTTGAATGGTTGACACGAATAAACTATATCTTTTTTTGTGCAACTAAATAAGTGTTGAATCAACCCAACGTTTAGTTGATCGTATCGAACTAAATATTTTAGTTTTTTTAACAAATTTTTTTTCCTCAGTGTAGGCTTTTGCAAATCAATTTGTGTCAAATAAACACAATCGCTAAATACATATCCAATTTGCGAAAATAATTTTACATCCAATTTAACAATTTTCATCCGAAAAGTATCCGGGAGTGCCGCGAAGATTATCAGGGAAATTATCATACCATTTCCCGATGATATTACATCTATTATTACAAATAATAACGCAGTAATAGAGGCTTTGCGTAGGAATCAATTTCCACGCGACCGCGAGGAGAGGGGCAAATTTATTTATTTGAAGTCACTTCAGCACGCAAAATTTTATTAACTTGCTCCAACATTCCGGGAATCGCGCGATTGAAAAGCATCCGTGGGCGGTAAGCTGTTCATGAAGGAATCGCGGTGGGTGGTCCTTTCTTCGCAGTAATCGAGTAGAAAATCCAATCGCGATCTGACTTTCGCATGGCTAGTTTCGCTCATTGTTATTGATTCGATTTTCAAAAGATAGCCTCCGAGAGAAAGAAAGGGAACGCTTTCCAATCGATCTCCTCCCCCTCTCTCTCTCTCTCTCTCTCTCTCTCTCTCTCTCTCTCTCTCTCTCTCTCTCTCTCTCTCTCCGCGCCTCGCGACGCAGCTGTCGACGTTATAGCTTCGATCGGCCGCGCACCGATTCACCTGCAGTTCGATGTCAATTCTCTCCTGGCTATATCCATGTGTTATCCTCGCGCGCGTCACAACTGAAAGTTACACGAATCCAAAAATTTCCCGTCACTTTTTACCAAGATACTTTTAACAGGTGACATTGTTTACATGAAACGTACAGGAGTAATTCGATGGAAAAATTGGAATTTAATTGTGGTTTAATTAACCTTTAAGTAGATAGGCGGGGTAGCCACAGTAATCTTAGGCAACGAAGAAATGTAGGATTAGAAACCGTATCCTGAAAAAGAAAAATAGAAAGTATTAGCGACAAGTCTTAAAGTTCATTTTTGCACATTCCCTATCTCCTAAGGATCCTTAACGAATGTAAATTTAAATATAACATAAGATACTAATGAAAAATATGACAATAGTAATGACATTTCTTTAGAATGTTGTCAGCATCCCATCTATCTATTTGCATGACATTTGAACACGTACTTACTTAAAGATTAAACATATCTCATCGAAAATGTAAAGTGGCTTATAATAGGCTGATTAATTAACATTCACATTTGACACGGGATTATTAAAATGGGTTTCTTTCGATAGTCGCACGGTATTTAGAATGGTACCGGAATTAATCGCAATTACGAAGCGTTATGCCACACGGCGATACGAGATGCACCCCTGAAAAATTCGGGACCGTGACGTGAGAGGCGGGGGGGAGAGGGGGAGGGAGAGAGAGAGAGAAAGCGAACGCGGGACTGGAAGATGCAGTCCGACGTAACCTTTGACGTCGGGTCGCGTTGCGTTATAGTCGGCAGGCGCGCTTTGAAGTCGCGTGTATTTTAATGCAACGGCGAACTGTGCATATCGAGAGACTGCTGAATTAATCGCAGGGCACTTCGCGCGGGGCGAGGGCGGGGAGGGACAGATAGGAAAAGGGGATGGTACAGGGAAAAGCGGCGGAGGAAAGGGTAGGGGGATGAGGAAAGTCAGGGGGAGGGAGGTAGGGGGGACGAGACGGCCCCGCTTTTCTGGGGCACGTGCCCATGGGTATCGGTATTTCGGGGTGCGTTAATACCTCACTATCCAGACGGATAGAGAGAGAACAGAGCGAAACATCCACTCCTGCACATTGTTTGCGGCTTGGAATCAATAAAAGCATAGCTTTAGGCTACGATGGTCGCTATGGCAACCGGAGACCCATCCGTGCACTATCCCACTCGCTCTCTCTCTCTCTCTCTCTCTCTCTCTCTCTCTCTGTCTGTCTGTCTGTCTTTCTCCAGCTTCCTCTCTCTCTGTACCTCGTTCTTCTCCCTCTACCCTCTCGTTCCACCCCCGCATCTCCCTCAACCCCCGCAGTTTATCTCTGTCCCTCTTCGATCCTCAAACACGCACACCCTCTGTTCTTCTCTCGCCTTCTCTCCTCTTTCTCGTTCTCTCTCGCGCCTTTTCGAGCGCCGCATCTGCGTGGCGTTCTTCTTTTCTTCCTCCTCCTTCCCCGTTTCTCCCCTTTTCTTCTCTTTCTCCACTCCTCCGCTGGCTTCTCAAAAATTCTACTTTGGTTAAGTCAAATTTGTAGCCGCGATGAAGCACCCTTAAACTCCCATCGTCTCGCGATTTAATTACGATAACAGAGCGGTTCTGATGGATCTGATGTTTTCTTCGTGATAAGCAAAAATATTTAATTATAAGAGATAAGCATAATAGACATTCACTCAGAAAAATCATTCAAGAACTAATTTCTTTTTTCAAATCTGTAAGCCTTGTAAAAAAAATATCAAATTAAAATTATTTAAGTATTTTATTTAACAATCATTGTTTTATATATAATCAAGAATGGAATTTCTCGTATATAATTAAATCTTTAAAGAACTTTTAATCTTAAATTTCAGTAAAAATTTATATCTCAATATTATAATAGTGTTACCTAAGAATACAATGTAATTGTTTTAACAGCAACAATATCAAACACAATTCTAATTCTTCATTTGAAGAAATTGTTATTTTTTCTATCCATTATTTTTTCTAAAAAAAAAATCAATTTTTAAAATCAGATTTTCAATCTTTATACTGTCATAATAAGCCTGTAAAACAATTTAATGAAATTCAAACAGTTTGTTGTTTTCACGTTTTAAAGAATGCAGCGTATTGGTCCAACGAGGCTTTAAATGCTTTTTTCTCAAATTCATGTTTTTCAACCTTGTCCTATGCTTTTCTTAGAAACTACTAAATCGATCGACTTTTACCTTGAAGCAAAATATTCGTAATGCTTATGGCCATGATTGGAAGTAGGATTTTTTTTTTAATATCTCGAAAAGTTGTTTTACAACTTGCAAAAAGTTTAAAAAGTTTTGCAAAATTTCGTTCTTCATTTTCAGTTCGCCATTGCGATAAATGATTTTATTCTAATTCCAACAATAACCACATTTGTGTAGTGAAGTAAACCTTGGATTGTTGGTAAGTTTAGAATGAAGGACGCGATCCCTGTGTGACAGTATAAACAGGATTTTTTTTAATTGTTATTTATAAATATCTCTATTTTATATTAATAAGAACTCAAAATTAAATTTTAAAGTTAAAGAATAATGAACACGTATTTAAAACACCCTAAATGTTCTCAGTTCAGAGAAAAAAAAAAAAAAATCGTAGAAATAGCCTTTAAAATGGTTTTTCAAACTAGAATAATACTTTAACTCTTGAAAATTATTATTGAATAATAAACATTTCTTTTAATAAAACTATTCAAAACTTTTTTATCTAAGCAAGTTATGTCTGTTTGGCGGGTTGTAATCTTATTTTATTATTTAATATTATAAAAATAAATATATTCTCAAAAATACTCTCTTCGTTTGCACGGAAATTCATTAGAGAATTTCCAGAATTCATCTATAATGCATCCAGTGATTTTGAATTCTAAAAATCTCAGGATTTATTAATAAAATGCAACAGCAGATTAGCTGAAATCGAGAAAAACTGCGTCGCGATTTCTGGCAGTGCAACGCGACACTGGTGTTACCTTTTACATAAAACGTCCGTCATGCAACAGCAAGCAAATAACGACGTTGTTAATGAATATTGTCATTATTTGTGCCGTTGCGTAAACGCGAATGTACGCAGCGGGATATTTTAATATCCCAAAAATGTATATTCACCTGTACCGTGCAGAAACAGTTGCATAATAATGCATAATAAAAGGCCGAGTTTCCGCACGTGGAGCTTTTTCAATTCTTGCCGTGCGGAATGAAGGGGACCGAACCGCAAGTAATAGCCGAAATATCACCGCCGATACTGCCGTGATTTCGTCTAAATTTGTATAAATGTAATATTACAAACTTTGCGTAGCAGTTATTGGCTATGTGCAAGTGAAAGAGAGAGAGAGAGAAGAGAGGGCGCGAAAAAATCTCTCGGAAAATTCTCTAATTTTTCAGACGTTCTCGTTCAAATTTCCAGGCAAAATTAAAGCGCTTTTCTATGCAAATTTAAGACAGATTTAGTCACTGCATGGCCTTCGTCGCGTTTCCTGCTTACAATCTCGTGCGGACAAGAAATTTAAGAGTCACTCAAATGCCAAATAATAGATTCTCGAAGGTGAAAAATTTCTATTGAATTAGTTTTTCGTTTAAAATAATTTTTTTGTTTTCAAGAAATAAGGAATTGTAAAGATTGCGCAATGCATACGTGAAAATAGCGCGAAATATATGATAATAATTTAGAATATATATTTTTAATTAAACAAATATATTCTAGAAATATATTTTTTAAATATTTTAAATATATTCCAAGATACATTTAAAAATTAAAAATATATCCAAAATACTTTTTTAATTGACAGAATTCTTACGAAGGATATTTTAAAACAAATGTCTGCTAGGCAAGGCGTTTAATTGCTAATTAGGCCGACCGCTGGCCGCTCTTTCTCTCGCAAAATAAAAGCAAGATCGTCGAAGGGACGATCTCGACAGAAATTCCCCGAGTTCCGGTAAAATTCCCTGATAATTATTTCTCCGGCTACTCGGAGGAAAAAGTTCCCGGAGAATTCTAGGCTTCCCGGGTGCTTCCTGGACGAAAGCCGGACGCCCAGCGCGAACCGAACGGAGTAATCCGCGCGCTTATTCCGCGCGGCAAAAGAAGCGAGATGATCGGATTAGCCGACTTTTCGCAGGGATTTGGACGAAAACCAAACGAGAGAGCCCGCTCAAAGAGAGCGGGCCGCGCGCGTTCGGAGCAACTCGTCCAGCACGCAAGCTCCGCGTGCTCGGAAAAACGTCGATAAGCGTCGCGCGCTTCTCTCGCCGATCAAGAGTCCGAGAGCGAGCGAAGGTTCCGCGGAATCCGCGCACGGGATCGTAAGAGCGTGGAGGGTGGTGGATCGTGCAGTCGATCTTCGCGGGCGGGGTCGGATCCATCGCCGACCGGGTCGATTGACGACGCACCGCCGCGACGCGTCCAAGACAAGGTAAAGGTAAATAGCGCCGGGCGTTCGCCACCTGCGCCATGGGGGCTGCGACGTGGCCGAGAGTAGCAGCGTCCAGGTTATAGACTACCCGACCTGGCGCTCCATCTATCCGGAAGGTGGTGACTACCCTTCGCTGTACGAGGGGTGGTCTTCAGCCTTGCGAGACGCGAGATACATCCGCCGATATAATCGTCGCCAGCGGATGTCGAACAGCTAGGGGGATCGCTGTCGAGAAACACGGAGATGTCGAGTTTCGCGACAGTAATTTTGCGTATGATGTATGCGGAGACATATGTCCAATCTGTGTCCCCAATGGCACGGATTAATTTATCGCGAACGTGAATGTATATTTCGATAACAATACAAATATTGCGAATAACAGTGTGCGCCTGATAAATTTTCAGCCGTATCGTAAGGTCACTGCATCAGTCATCGAACAATCACTAGCAAAAGACTGTTTGAGAAAAATATTAAGTTAATAAGATTTTAATAAATTGCAAATTAATTGATATTTATAAAATCTAATTTTTATGGAGATTTGATTAAAATATGTTTTTTACTGGAAAATGTAATTATACTTAAAAAAAAATGTATTTTATTTTTTTTATTAAAAAATCAAATTATATCAGCAGCAATTTCCTTGTTTAAATTATGATATTAACAAAAGACAAAATTTTAAGATTAAACATCTTGACCTATTTCAAGCTTCTCTTTTATGATTAAACAAAAGGACAGACAAATAAAAGAAAAATATTAAATTAATAAAATTTAAAAATAAGAAATTGCAAATTGATTTTTTAAATCTAATTTTTACACAGATTTGATTAAAATATTATTTTTTTACTTGAAAATGTAAATAATTATAATCATTTTTATTTGTTCATTGACTGGTCCAATTTCTTATTTATCCGTGACTGGTGTAGTGACTCTATATACACAAATGCGATATATTGAAGCAATGATATATAAATGAATGTAATGTAATTACGAAACATTTAACATTATTACATTTATGCGTGCTATACAATAACGTATAACTATTTTGCTTTTTATTCTAAAATCGAATTGTATCAGTAGCGAAATAGCAACTTCCTCAATTCTGAATTACGATTGTTGCCAAAGTTTCCTCGAAAATTTGTGCACAGGGGTAAAATCCCACAGATATTAACAAAAGACAAAAAAATTTCAATATGAAAAATTTTGGCCTACTTCAAGCTCTTCTTCTATGAAGGAACAGATAAATAGAACAATCGCGCGATAAAGAGACGAAAAGTACCACATTCGCGTTGTGGTCTCATTAGCACCTGTACGCAACCAATCTCGCTCTATGACCGACCGATTAGCGTCAAATCCATAAGCTCGTCTCTCCGTGTATCCGTTATGCATCGGATAACGAGAGATCGTTGCCGATTCTGACAATCGGGGAGGAGAATATCGAGTGAGCGCAGGTCCCCTGTAAGGCGACACAGGTACATATGGGCTCTCCCGTCGTGAATGGACCAAATGATATAAATTATTTATAGATTTCGACACCCAGAGAGAGGGCGAAAGAGAGACAGAAGCGGGCGCGGAGGGTGCGCGGAATTGGGGTGCCTCGGGACCCCCGGGGGGTTCGATTCGCTCGCGCATCGAAAACCCCCTTGGGACTCCCCCGCTCCCTTCTTAGCATATGCATTCTCGCTTCGAGATCACCGTAAGCCTATATAAAATTGATTCCTAAGTGCCCCGTATTTGTGTCGGCCTCGTGTGTCTTTTAACACCTACGTACATAGGTACTTGTCCCTTTCCACCCTCCTTTTCTTTTTTTTTCACAAATACGAGAATAAATATGGTTACGAATAGTGTTCTTAGCTTAAAAAAAGTTCTCGGAAAATTTTTTGCCGGTTTTTTCTTTTTTTCTTTTGAGACGACGCTTTATTGTCTTCTATGTCAATGATTTTGGTTTCTTTTACATTTAAAAGTTGAAAAAGAAGTAATTCAATAGTAAAATCAGCTGTCATTATCACAGTCATTTTTTCCCATATCTTTTGAAAAAGAACGAAAAAAATCTCTTTTATTTCTTCGGAAGATTAAGAACACTAGTTGCAGAAATCTTTCCGACTGTACCACGTCGAACATTTTCGAGTTTTCGATCTTGTAACAAATCGGGATGGGCCCACGATCGCGCAGCTCGGCCCCCTGGGGTCCAATCTAAATCAATGGGCTTGTGGGTAATCGCATAATAATTACCGTGGACCCCCTCTACCGCCCATCTGTCGCTGACCGACGGGGTGTTCGACCCTCGGAAGAAGCAGGCACTCCACACACGGCGACACACCCGATGAACATGTCGCAGCAGGTCCCATTGTCGATAGGCACCGTTCGGAATGTCGCGAAGAGTGGAGTCGCCCCTCAGCAGTCACCACTCTTTCCGAACTGCCGCACGCCCGATCGTGTACAAATCGACCATCGCGAAATGCAATTCTCAAATCTAATATCTTACTTCAAACTTCAACTTAAATCCGCGCGAATTAAGCTCATACGTGAGACTCGTAACATATCGTTTAGGTTTCCCCCCAAAACATTTATTTAAAGTAACGAAAAATGAAGGTATCGTCGTCGCACAATTTGTTTCAGATAGCAAAATGAGGACAATATTTTTGATCAGCTTTTGCCTCGGCCTAACGACCGGCCACTTTCGTGGACCACATCATCCAAGGAGCAGCGTGTCCCATCATCATTACATACCGGAAAACGATATTAAATTGACGCAGGATGACCAGCTGCTTCACGATACAACGTGAGAAACAATTTAACGATATAACTAATTTTCTAAATAAACATGCTGTGTTATAATTATTAATCCTCTATTTGTTCACGTTATTTTTCGGTATGTTCTCTACGCACGATGGATCGTTCGAGTTGGATTTATTTCTCATTACTTTTACAAGTATAACAAATTCTTCAATGACTCTTACATATACTTCAATAACATTTCTAGACAGTATTTGTATGTTTATTTTTAAAAAGATTGTATATAAATATAATTAATTACAATGCTTGGTTTTTCAAAAACAATGCGTAGGATACGAATCACCCCATCGTGTATGTAGAGAGAGTTAATTCCTTCGTATATTTTATATGTATATAAAACAATTTGGCGTATCAATAATTTTAAGGATCTTGTTGATACGTGTGTGTATATAATTACCAGTTATGAGCGATATTTAATTATTGAAATATTTACAATTTAATATTCATGTAAATATGACCAATTTCATAATTTTAGACATCTGAAGGAAGATATGGGTTCCATGGCCGATGAACTTGACTTTTCGAAAATGACCGAACAAGAAATAGAATTCCATTATTTTCAGTATGTTAGAAATCGTCTCGTCTGTCCACGTTTTTTAAGCAATTTATGTATTACTATATTTTCCTAATTGTAGAATTCACGATGTCGACAATAATACAAAGTTAGACGGATTAGAAATTCTTTACGCTCTTCAACATACTTTGCACGAGAATGAGGAGGAAGATGTACAATCGGATCAAGACTGGATTATAGGTACGTCTAAATTTCATGTGTAGAAAAAATATATATGTGTATTTACAATATGTTTAAATTCTTCTTAAAGTACACAATAAAATTGTACCATAATTTCTGTTTTATACTTTAGAACTTATAGATAAAGTACTGGAAGAAGACGATTTAAACAACGATGGATATTTAGAATATGTCGAGTATGTGTTAGGAAGACAAAGAGATCATGTTGCACAAGAGAAACGTAACAAGCTCAGAATCGGAACGTGAAAATTATAGATATAGATACACACTTGCATCGCACACAATAATTTTTAATTATGTGTCAATACTTTGTGTTACCAATTGAACTTAAAAGTCATGAAGAAAATAAAAAGAATTCTGGCAAAAAATTATGCAAATAGTATTAATAAAAAATATTGAAACAAGAAAAAGTAAAAAACGGTTTAATATAAAATCGCAATCAAATATAATGTAAAAAAAACATGAATAAAGAATGTATATCACACAGTTTTTATTTCATAAAATCTAAAAATTCTAGATTGACCTTTTCCTGGACATTGTTATATTAATATCAATGGATGGTTTTTTTAAATATAAGAAACCGCGTACAAAAGAGTGTAAAATAAAAATAAAGTGTAAAATATATTGTAAAAGCTCATTCGCACGTGATTTATAAAACATAACAAGAATCATTGAAGGTATTATACAATTGATATTCATATCATGTCATATGACTATTATACATAATTTTCTACTTGTAATACTGTATTGTTATTGTTTGTTTCGTATTTCGCAACAAAAACACACACGTACATGTGTTGCAAAAAAAAATTATATATATTCTCTTGAGCATTGAGATATATATATATATATATATATATATATATATATATATATATTCCTTAGTATTTTAGACATTTCTACAACTTCACATATATTCTCTTTTCTTTTCTTTAAAAAAAAAATTAATTTGTATATCAACACAGAGGATCCTTCGTTAAAATTAAATTCTTTTCCCAAAGATCTTTCACCATTTGAATCTATAATATATTCAAAATTATATTAATTGCAACATTATATAAGTAATATTTAATAAGACTTTGCAAACAATATGATATGTCATACCTTTGCTTCATTATCTTCAATTTGTAGTTCTTTCACAGATATAAAATTAGGATAATTTCGTATGATTTGCTTAATCGCAGGCACAAATTCTTCATCAACTTCTGAAAACTGCGGCTCATATTCGTGATACTCTTTAGAATTCTCAGTAGAGTAATATATCTTATAGAGTCCATCTTCTTTTAACAATCTAATAATACAGAAATATATATTATTATTCTGTCTTTTGAATTCGCTTTTTAGAATTAGGATTAGAAATTCACTCGCCGTAACTCACCTAATACAATGCCATCTTAACAATCGTATCTTTGTTTCAAGTGTTATCTCCGGATAGTTTTTAACAACTCCGTTACTAGTCATGATCTCGCCGTCTTCCGCCACAGTACGCTTTCGCTCGTTTTTGGGCAGGAAAGGTGGCAAAAAGTCATGAATTTGATTTTTGGCCATCAAATCGGCTGCATTGTCGATATCAATATGCTCTATCATGAGAGTGATTAAATCTTTAATTTTATTTTTAAAAATATTTTTTTGATTATTCTCATTGTGTGCAGTGCCGACATATGTTAAGTAATTCAAGGGCAATCCTTCACGAAAACGACTATCGTTTTCGGCAGCTCGGTTCAGAGCTTGTGGAAGCACTTTTTCAAGGAAGTCGCACCAACTGTTTTTCTGATACACACTTAATGTAACGTGCAAGCTGTGAACATTATCAAGAGTCACTCCTTGGTGAATAGTTCCCCGCGGTAGATACAATAAATCACCAGCTTTAACAATTGTATCCAGTATAGGCTCCCCTATCTCTGACTGATCAAAATTCTTGGAGGAATATCTTGGCAAAAATTCATTCTCACTAAGTGGTTTGTATAATCTCCATCGCTTTTGACCTTCGATTTGCAAAATAAATGCTTCTACATCATCGTAATGAGGTGCGAAACCTTGGCTATTAGGTGGTGTGAGGTACAAATTGGCGCCCACAAAACAACCGAAGAATTCTTGAAGGGTAGCTGTAAAAAGAAAGTTATAAAGAAATAAATGATAGAAAATTATTAAAAGAATAGTCACTACACCAGTTAATGAATAAGAACAACTTAACATAATTCTATTTTAATAAAAATAATATTTTAATCAAGTCTGTGTGAACATTAGATTTAGAAAATAATAATTTGCAATTTATTATTTTGAAATCTTATTTTAATATGTTCTTTATCAGTTATTTATTATAATCGTTTAGTGCCTGGTGCAGCGATCCTATAATTATACAATATCTTACCATTCAACGCATGTATCTTGGGTATGAATGTTTGAGGATTTAACATCCTCACAGAACATTTGTTGTTATAATAGTCCCAAACAATACTTGGGACAGCACGACCAGAAGGATTGTGAGTTTCTCTTACTCCGTTAGAATAGGATGTTATGTCAATATTTTTAGTAAATAGGAGATGATTGTTCCTCAACACTTTGTCCAATAAATCAGTTGATACGATGCGCTCGTAATACTCAGGCATATCCCTTCTCACATACATTGGTGCTTTTTCCCAATTTTGTCTGATTCAAAAGAAAAAAATTAATGTTAAGCATTAAAAATGTATATTTATTTATCAATTACTGTTCAACTTTTACTCACTCAAAGAACTTGTCTATATCCATAGGGTGTAATAACCACTGAAATAATTTTTGACTACTCGTAATAGGATTGCTATCATCACTATCTTCATTTATCTTAATCATTGAATCTGTGCTTAAATTACTTGAATCACTCTTATAATTTGCTTTTATATTATTTAAATTCTTTTTGCTGTTTTTTTTAATATTCTTTGTCAATACTGCATCAGTAGTCATCTGAATAATTTTTCTTTTGCTAAGGTTGCTTTTCTTTTGTTTCTTTGTTGTTTCTAATTTCGATTTTCTATGCATATTTTGCTTGTAACTTATTGACTGTACCTTTTTACTGACATTATTCAATTTTGTTTTAGATTTTATTCCTGCAACAGACAAGGAATTATAAATTATTAAACTTTCATTTTAATAACATCGCCTTTCTCTTCTTTCTTCACAAAAATATTCAAGATACCTTTGCCTTGTTGGCTCGCATGTAGTCGTTTCACATCTTTCCTGCTCTTTTGACTCAAAGTTTTTGACAAGTTCTGTTTATTCCTCTTTTCACTCTGTAACTGTTTCGTGTTGTTACATTTTGCTGCATACATGGAAAAGGCTGATACTGCTTCCATATTACCTGATATTCTTAATAAATATTAACACGAGAACAATTAGATTTGACTTTGGTTGACGAGGTAAATGTTCTAGTAGATAGACATTCCAGTTTTTGATTATATATTAAAGACAATAAAATAGTTATAAATAAAAACTCAAAATTAATATCTTCAAATCTATCATTAATATATTATGCTTGTATATAAGTTCAGAATTGTATAATTATTTTATTTCTTGTAAACAGTAATTTTTATTATGCATGCAAAAAGATATGAAAAAAGATATTGTGATAAATGAAATGTGTTTTCAATAATGATTAAACATCTAACAACTGGAATATTTATCTTATTTCTAAAACGTTAAGTTATCAAATATAAGGCGGCAAAGTAACCACATGGCTAGGTTAGGTTATTAATATATTACAGATAATATTACAGAAGGTAAAAATTGTGTGAGAGATCAATAAGTATATCAGATCGTAAAAATTCTTTTCGTTTTATGAAAAATTATATATCTCTTTATACATACTGACCTTTAAAAAAAAATTATCCTACACGTGGACGCGAAGCATGTGTGAAACACTCAAGTCAAATTATTATCGTTTATCTCAAATTACCATTATCTTTTTTTGTGAGCTATACAAAAAGTAGTAACAATTCGAAATGTTAATTCACTGTTTCAGCAAACCTCGAAAATTTTTCAGACATAAAAATACGTGCAAACACGTTCAGGGTTTAACAAAACGTGGAACCAGCCAGAACAGACCCGCACCCTACACGCAGATCACACTTAACGCGCCGCGAAATTAAATTTTTAGAATTACTATTGCTCTCAGGAGGCAAATCGTCGAAAAAACCTTGGATGAAAAAACGTAAACATAACACGTATTCTTATAAATTTACTCTGTGAAGTTATATGCATTGATTTGCACGGAAAATATGCTATTTTAGATACAAACAGAAAATAATATGAGATATCTGTTGACTAAATGAAATCTTTACATAATTACAATTTATTAAATTTATAAATTTTTTCGACTGCATAAAATACATTTACGAAATCGTATTTTGTTCCAGAAGCTGAAGTTGATAAATAAATAAAAAAAAGATTCATCCTTTATTTGAATAAATGTTGAAAAAAGAACGTAAAGAAATTAGTTTGAAAAAACAGAATTATCAAATCTAAAAGGATTAAAATAAACAAAAAATTGAATAAAATTATAATTTTTTTCAGGTTTCTTCTTCAATCTTAAAATATTTTCTAATAAACTGATGAGCTTTTCTCAATTAATTTTTCGGTAAAAAGACTTATAGTCTCGTTTATCCTTTTAAATGCACTGATGTGAGATAAGAGCTTCGACAGATAAATTAAATATAGATATCAAGTATTTTATAATTAAAGATAAGAAAATTTTGGTTTAACATTTTTCGCAGCATATTTGTCGCTCAGAGTCAAGTAAAAAGGATAAGACAATGGAGACAAGTCGATGATAGATTTTTTCGAAGTTTATTTAGATCTCGTTAAATCTATACCACCCATAATAAATCTTACGTGACTAATTTTTTATTTATGGCTAGAAAATCTATACATAATTAAGACCCGAAAAAGACTTAAAGTAAGATTAAACCCGTACACTGCGATACAACATTACGGACGAGTCTCCGTATTCTGCATTCTACTCTGAACCGCTATTCTCTTATTACTTCCTCACAATAGATTTAGAGCGATATGCCGAGCACGGAGAGAAACGTTCGATTTATTCAATAATTTATGACGGACATGGAATTGTTTGCATTATATTAAAGATACACATAATGTTCAAGGGACAAAGTCAGTCGAGGTATTATTCAATGTGGGGCTTAAGTTGCTATGAGAGTGTGTATGTGTGTGTGTGTGTGTGTATATATTTATATATGTATTTATATACGTAAATAATTTATGTACAATGTAACATTCTTGAAAACCGCGATGAAAACTTGTCATCGCTACAACTAAATGTCGCAATGTTATATATATATATATATATATATATATATATATATATATATATATATATATATATATATATATATAAATAAATAATTATGCGTATGTTTTCCTTTTTGAGCTGGCTTGCCGTACAAATTACAGAATTATGATATCTTGCATATCTTCTTCAACGTGTACCAGTGAATCGAATTCCTTTTTTCCACTCCCCTCCAACTCTCAGTGATGCTTTTGATTACACACATTCAAGAATCGTATTTAAAATTATATATATGTATATGAATGGCACACCTTTCTTTTTCCAGTTGAATCAGGCAAGTCAACGTGAGTGTGGGAACAATTGTGTGCTATAACATTTACATTTCCAAAATAATTTACAAAATTTTTTGCTCCGTTCAATTCGCATGTATTTTTCGTCGCAATATCAAGCGCGCGTAATCGTTTTTTTTTCTTATTTGCGAATTATCTCCATGGTACGCGTGAAAGTTAACTCGAAAGGGTCGACGGTCCGTGTTAACTCCGGTTAACAATTTGCCTTTTGTTTTAGTTAGATTATACAGCCACAACTATAATGCACAACAGGATTCGACTACGGCAAAAGAAGGTTTAGTCAAGCGGAGTTAACTCGCTGACCGAGCCTGGTGCCCAAGTTGTCGAGAATGTACTATTGCGTGGATCCTCTCGCTATAATTAATACGATTTTCCTCTCTTTTCTCGTTACGATGATGTTAAACGCAGATCGACAAGGCGCGAAGTCGAGTCGCGCATTCGTCCGACGAAGGTATCTCGCTCGTCGACCGCCGCCACTTTCGGATTTCTCATCACGAATCACGTTTGCGTTTGCGGAACAATTAAGCGTTGTATCACTTTTATCAGCGCTCTATGAAACGATCAATATTTATTATCGATACTCCGATTATCACTGACGTTGTCGCAGCAGAGTTCTGTACTTTCAAAATAAAGCCCTCGCCACCGATTCCTGCGAGCATCAGCTAGAATCTCTTCCGCGGTAAATAAAATAAAATTTAATTGATCGAAGATATCTCCTGCGCGTTAGAACGTCATAGATAATTTGGAAATATTTTTTAAACATTTGTGCAAGTCTTCTTTCATGATTTCGAAAATCATGTAAACTGAGAATATTAAATATTAATTTTTAATGTTATTTAAAAGTATTTTCTAATTCTATTAAATTTTTGTAAATTTCTTAAATATTAAAATCAGAAAAAAACGTCATTCAATATTAAACTTTTACGTAAGAAATAATAGATATTTACAAGACTTTCTCTTTTAAATTGCAAATATATACTTTAAATAATATATATACCTTAGTATATTTTCAATTATTACTATATTTAGTTGTAAAGTATGTCAAAAATTCTTATCAGTAATATATACTTTGAAGTTTACTTAAAGAATGTGCGAGTTAAAGAAACAGATGGAGTCGTATGAGTGATACAAGTTTAATAGAACAAGTGTATCGACAAGGAATATTGATGATTCAAGAGCCACTTTACAGAGAGAAACGATTCGGAAAGCCCGTCAACGCCTGTGTTACACAAAATATTGTCTTATATATAACGCAACTTCCCTTAAAATTCTACACGAAGTCTTAAAAGCCCTTTATCAGACCTTTACACTGCCTTTTACTTTGAACTTCGATTAACGAGTCCTGTTATATACACGAAATGATCCGCTCAGTTTTTACACCGAGCGAATTTCTGTTCGTACAATTCCCGATTCCTTGATCTTGTAGATATTAGTGTCATGTATATATATAAAGTTATTAATAAGTAAATTCATGCACTGTTATATATCAACGTATGTGTATAATTATTTCGTCGTCAAAATTTTCATTCGTCGTCGTATTGTATCAGCACTCGCCTATCTTCCAATCCAAATAGAAATCACAGATGTGATTGATTATCCAATTCTCTATTGCATTTTCAGATGAACTGATCGTCGACCGACTTGTAATGCAGATGTAATTAGCAAGTACAATAAAGGAGGCACAAATGTGACAGTCGAATATTTTCTAAAATTGCAGAGAAAAGCTGAAACATATTAAATACAACGGAAACCAAAATTCAACAATTGCATTGTTTTCAAGTTTTTAACGATATAAAAATCTGATCGTTTGAAAGACGTAGGTAGGATAAAATGCATTTGATGTAAGGAATATACGAGTTCTAAATTGCTCGCATAAATTTTTTTAAGATAATAAATTAAGATCATGGATATGATTATAGTAATAATTATGTTATAATTATATTCTTTATATAATCCATTATATATTATAATTACAATTATTATAATTGTATATTATACCAAATACAATTATACAGTGATAGACAATATCGCGAGAAATTCATAGAAATATATGATATTAATTTATTGATCTTAATTTTCACGTAGAAACACGACAAATGTAACAATAAAATTAAATATCTTACAAATTTAAATTCGAGGTAAATTTGGAAATAAAGCTTGGTTACCCAGATTGAAATATTAGATCAGAAATTGATATCGCGCAATTTCAATCAAAGGATGCAATTGTCACAATTATTTCAGTCCTTAAGCGAGAAAATGGACATTTCGCGACACACCTGCATTGCTCGATCAACGATCGTAGATTCAGAACACCGGAGGCTTACATTATAATTTATAAAGATGCGCAGTTTTTCTTGTGGTTGCAGTGGTGTTCTTTGTTTAGCCGGCTGACTATGTAGCGTCAGATATCGAGCAATGTAAACGAATTAGCGCGTGTTACTTAACTCCGTGCCTCTAATCTGTACAACTTCAGGATTTCAGGATAAAATAATTAGTCTCTTTAAAAAATACGATTTATATAAAACTTCTTCCTTTTATATTTATATTTATTACATGTATATTAATGCTAAATTTTAATTCTATTTTGGGAAGGTCAATTTATTGAATTTAAGGATTTTTAGTGAAACCCCCTTTAAAGACCTCGAGCTCGAAGGAAGTTCGCAGCATGCAATTCAGAACAAAATTATTGTCCGAGACGATCAACGATCATTTAAGCAAACAGTAACCACTTCTGACTATTGTCTACCCCTTTCGTTCGCATTGCTCAATAACAAATATTCCATAATTAATTCATTTAATACGATATATAGAAGGGCTCGCAACGCGCTGTCTGCTCCGATTTTCCGTCTCGCTCCGATTTTCGCGTTGTCATAAACACCTTTTTACGTGTGCACCGAGAAAAAAAAATTTATTTAAATACTTGCAATGAAATATTTATTTACGGTACATAAATATTTATTCAATAAAAAAATGATAACTAAAATCACATTGGTGATTCTTGTACTAAACAAATATTTATTTACATTTAATAAAAATTTTCATCGCAAGTATTCAAATGTTTATTAAAATTTAGGAATTTTTTCTCTCAGTGCGGACTATCATTACCGATATTTAATCATACTGACGCTATACATGTATTGTGTGCATGGCGCGTGCTTTAAGACCGCGAAATCAGTCCAATAATGAATCCAATGATCATGTACGACACACATTATTCAGGTTGATAATTATTTAAAACTTACTCGTCCGACATTCATAAATATATGTCATATATTTCGTACACAATATATATATATATTTATTTTTATACATATATATATATACATATATGTATATTATATATGTATATATACCTTACACCTAATAATTACTACCATTTTGATGAGGCATGATGAATGTTTCCAACAGATATAATTTAAGTTTATACTTTCAGGGCGCGGTCAATTGGGAAAACTTGCCGACTTTCGCTATTTTCGTAGCATCCCCGCTCGCTCCTTAACAAGTATCTATCCATCTAGACTTAGACGAGTCTGGATTTAATTAATTAATTATTATCGACAGCTTCTCGATACTTATCTACAATCACCTATATCTCTTCTTGCTCTCTTTCTATCTCTCTCTCTCTCTTTCGCTCTCTCTTTCTCTCTCTCTCGCTCTAATTCTCTCTTTTAGAATTTCGATATTGTTATTCTGGTTCAACATTGTTATTTGCAGACGTCAAATACGCGCGGACGAAGCGCCAGGCACTTGTAGATACACAAAAGTCTATATGTATGAGTTTTCTCTTTATAACGGTGGGATATTGCTCCTTAGTGTGCTGATATCGTGTTCTTTGAATGAATCGTAATTATAAACATTAACGAAATTTAACACTGAGCGTGTTGGGTGCAACGACTAAATCCGGTTCACTCGAAAGGCCCAAGAATTGCAAAGAGATCAATTTAAATGGCATTCTCTTTAAAAGATTCTCTTAATGCAAAAAATTATCCTCGCATTAAAAGAATCACATTTACTGAATTATATTAATTAAAATTTTTTTAATCTCACAATTGTACACAATTATATTTGATTTTTCAAATCTTTAAATTTAAAAGAATGTGCATCTAGACTATATCGGCTGGACCGAGTCTTTTAACTAATCTTCCGCCTCTTTTTGCCTTGCGAAAACTTCAGTTATCTTTCGTTAATGTTTATAAATACAATTCCACATGACTACATTTTTCGATCTTGTCCCGATTAGATATAATAGGTCACATTTCTTGCTCTTTTCCGCGCTCATTTACTTTCAGCTCGAAGAAGAGCAACGAGATATTAATCATCCGACTTGGATGTCGAATGTCGGAATATAATGATGTTAATCCACGATATTGCGTATCTATCTATAGAAGCAAATGTTTATTTCTGAAATTCACTTTGTGCTATCAGAAGATACTTTCAAGAAGCTGAATATTTATGGAAACAATTTCAGCGCGATTATAAAAAAGTTACGAATATTTTGATCTTAATACTGGCAATATCTGTAATAGATAATTTGAAATATATCAGAACACACAGCCCTATGTAATACAATGTGATAAAAGTATGTGACGCTAGGTGAAAAAGAAGCGCCAAGTCTCTTTAATGAAGAATGATACTTTCGACAGTTTCTTTAAAACTTGCTTATTGTATATTTCACTTGACAATAAAATAGAGATGTGCGAATCAGGATTTTTTTTGAAACATAACTTTTAATAAACAACATGACTGTCAGATAGAATTTTATTTAGATAATAAAAAAATCTATGTGAGAAAAAATAATTATATAATAATCATTTTAAATATAAGTGTATCAATATAAAAAAACAAGATGTATACGTGATTCATCAATATATATGTATTAGAGAATTCTATATTCGAACTTTTCGAATAGCTCGCTTTGTAAACCTACATCCAGAGAAAAGTATAAATTGATAAAATCGTTTCTTTAACTTGGTTTTTTTTTTAATTTGAAGTCAAAATACCTTCGAGGAAAATAAAAATTTATTTGATTTCAAGAAATGACATTATTAACTTTTTTTCTTCAATTTAAACAAATAATTTTTTAATTCAAAGAAATTAATAGAATTTGACAGAAATGTAAGAAATAATTTGCTTGTTCTGGTTTTTTAAAAACATTTCTTTCATAAAAAAAAGATTTGCGTTACACAATTAAACTATTTCTTTGATTCTAATAAAAGAAACCCAAAAATTTTTCAAATCAAAGAAACTCCTTTAACTATACAATACAAATTTCTTTGATTCAAATATTTTTTGACTCGGAAAAACTTATCTCTAGATGTGTTTATTTTTTTTTTTTAACAGAGTTATACGAATAATTTGCACATCTCTGTGATAAAAAAAAAATCTTATTTCTCAACATAGAGCTCCAGGTATACTTTCGCTATACTGAAGTTTCAAATTGTGAATGTGATGCAGTCGTGGATTAACAAATATCGATGCAATCACAATGAAAATATCCGTATATGGAATTGAATTCATCGGAATCTTATTAAAATGCCACCTATTATATTCTCGACAAGAGCATACGAGATCTATCGTCCATTCCTATTTTTGCTCGCTTAGAAACAAAAGAAAACGCTATACCAACTACTTGCGGAAAATCGATCAACAAAAATAAATATAAACGTGTAGTGCGAATCGTTCCTCTTTTCATAATTAAAAGTGTCAATTTAACGTCGAACAAAAGAAAAAGTCCGAGACAGAAGAAAAGCGTGCGGCCGCTGAATTGAGACGCTCGAAATTCGACCAAAATCGTTCCTTTATCGTCACGACCGTGGTCTATAAAGCGTTACATTTTACAATGGTAAACTACTACGTCGTCGTTCTTATTCTGTCTTGCTTTTCTCTCGCGAGACTCGCAAAGTCTTCTTCCTCGAAGTGACACCTATCCGTATAACATACTCATACGGTATGCGTATGTACACAGTGACAGTATACACTTAGAAATTAGAAGACAAAACTAGAGCTCCTAAAGGCTATATATGTGTATATATATATATGTGTGTGTGTGTGTATGTGTGTATATCTAACGGTAATATCGCTCCCTGTCGTCACGTTCGCTATCGTGAAACGCCACTATTGATCCGCTAGCACTCTTAAAGCTGACACTTTGAAACCTGCACTTTTGCACATGCCTTAAGTAGTAACGATCTTATAATGTAGTACAATTCTTAAGACGCTAAAGACACGTTTCGGAGCTAAAATTGAACGAGCTTGAAGAATTTCGATATATCTCTTATTCTCGATCTGTGAACGTCCCCCAAACAAAACAAAAATCTTTGTAAAGAGAACACTTTCCATGTATTCAGTCTATTCACGTCTCAATACATCGTATAAGTTTTTTTTACAATTTTTTTACATTAGAAAAAATTTACACGCACACGCATGAGACGTAAAGTAACTTAACAGATTTACATCTCGCGGTAATAAAAAATTTTGAATTTTTGCGTAATATCGAGCAATCGTCGATTCATTTAATTGCTATTTATACACTGTTTATACGTGTTCATTTCATTTTTATATTTCGCATGAGTTTGAGTTTGGGAGACCGAGATCTCAAAGGTAGATGCACCAGATTTTTTGAGACAAGATAGCTTACTATTTTACTGTGCAATAAGACGACATGTAGATTTTTACAAAGTACAATAATTATACTATAATTTATGTATGTGTGTGTGTGTATATATATAATATATGTGTATGTGTGTGTATATATATGTATGTATATGTAGATGTACAAATATAAATTATCGCGACACACGATTGTGTCTCGCGCTGAACGTGCAAACAGCAAGGCGGACCATGTATCTAGAGGCCCATCCAATCGTGAATATCACTTATCTTATTATTCTCGTTTATCTCACTAAACTTCGTGTATCTTGTAATTGGGCGCTCTATATGAAGCTTCTCTTCTAGAAATCTAACGATCTTCATTTTACCGCTTTGGTTTCACATGAGTTTTTTTTACACACGAGTTTAAAAGGCTCGATATCAATCGTGGCAAATTGCGAATTTTTTAGCACAAATCTTGACTTTTTTTCACTAGCTTTCGCTAAGGCTTATGGAGCTTTCTGAACATCGAAAGCTAAAGATCTGTAGCAGATCAGACTGTAAAAGCGTAAATAAATAAAAATATCTCTCTTACGTTTGGCAGAAGAGCGCAATTGAAAACATCGAGTTATAAAATTGCGACGCCTAATGGCCTAATTAAAACATCTGTTAAAAGAAAAGATCGACCTTATAATATTCGAGCGATCTGCCCCACTAAGAAAAAAAAATTGTGAAACACCTTGCGCAATAATACGTTATCTCATTAATCTCGCATTTTACTATCATAAAATTCTGTCTATAAAATTCCAGTAGTGTCTTGTTTGTTGTCTTGTATTATTTTGCCGAAAAGGAGATCTACAAAATAAATTACGGTAATATATTTACAAATGAAAAGGACTAGTCTCCTACTAATCCTCTTTCTTTTTGTTCATTGCGTTCAGACGCAGAAAAACATCGGGCGAGAGTTTTCGATCACGCGGAAACGCGAGAAGATAAAAACACAGAAGTACATATATGAAGAATGTCATAGAGAGAAGAGTGCATTAATAACGTCCAATACCCCCGCATTCGGGAGTTTATCACGTTGTTAATTATTCAAACAAATATAAATACTTGTCAAATGTTAGAACATTGAATGCAAGCTGACGGAAATGTTGCTTCGAGTCGACGAATGGCTCGTTCTGCGCTATTAACGCACTCGACTGAAACTTGGAGTCAATTAAATCTTGCGACAGACCCAGTCTCGTTTTGGTATTCACTGGAATATTATCGATTATATTACGGCGACGGCTAACTTATTCTTTCATGATTCATCTTAAAATCTATAGATCATATAGTCGTCCTTATAATCTGTATAGCGGCTCATATCACTTTCGATTACAATTATATAAGATGATGAACCATAATATATTATATATTGGCGTTTCATTCGCATAAGATGCATCAACAACGCGAATAATAATCTTTTCTTTTTGAGTGTATTTTTCTTATTTCTATGTGATAGATATATGTCGCTTCATCCGTTTAATGAGTTGCCTTGACTAAGCTCTCCCAACTACGGTCGTTTCCAAACAGATTTTGTAGACAATAAAAGTTCGTTATATAGTCCGTTATATCTCCTATACAGCGCAAATGCTCGTATGTGAGTGCGCCGAAAAGAGATCATTATTAATTACCGTGTCATTCGCTTTAACAACTAGAATAAATATTACTAATAGATTTAGGGGTCCGCTTTCCATACTTTCCGATATAGTTCCGGTATAGATTAACATTGTATTCTTTTTTTGTAAACCTAACATTAGAATCATTAATACAGTCAAAAATAGCATTTCCGCTTTTTTGCCCCGTTGATTCGAAAAACCAATTTTCCAAGAATATTCTATCTCCCAGTATAAGCATTGTTATTATTAATACTGATTTGCTGAGATGTGGATCGTGACAGATTGTAATGTAGGAATTCGATTCCTATACGAGCGCTAACATAATTATAAGAAAAAAAAAGAGATCTTGATATATTAATGATTCTAATAATACACAATAATTTAACGTGACAATGATACATAATTATCTATATTAGTATGATTCCTATTCATACGTGTTTCATTCGTATGATTTCTATTCGTATGTTAATAGAAGAACAAGAATTCTATTAATATACGATCCTATCCATAGGCTTGGGTACATATGTTGCTAAGGCTTGCTTAGTATTACTAGAATTATTGTGCCAACAGACATAGATTTGCACAACAGTCGCGATTATTAGAATAAAAATAGAAAAACTTCTAAAGTTTGGCATTATCAAGCAAAAACAATTACTCCTCTTTAAAACTAATAAAAAAATCTTATTCTTATATAATACTCCTACAACTAATCTTACACTTTACTGCTAGAGCATTAATTAACGCTACGATTGATTAAGCTTTGACGTTTGGAGGATAATTTTACGATTACATTGATACGTTGGGTACATTTGTATCTCGTAATTATTTCATCGTCTGACGAAGGCCTCGTCTTCTAACGCCACGTGAATTCGATTTAATTCATAGCCATCTTTTATCTGACAAGTAGATAACATCCCGGCTTATCTCGGACACCAGACACGGATATCCGTTTACTTTCATCCCCGGCATTCTCGTGTAACATATTTAACACAGATCTTTCTTTTTCTTAATAGATTTCCAACCACTAGGGTCACCACCTAATAGTTTAAAGGGGTATTTAACACAGATAAAGTTACTTCGGCAAGGTTGTATCCTAGTTCCAGTGTGCCATTAATAGTCGGCGTAAAGCATAGATTATGAGCTGTGCAACGTGCAGACGATAACGGTCTAATAAGAAACTAAAATGAGACGAATAAAAATGTACATCCTAACGATTAGTAACAGTAAAATAACGACAGTTAATTTAATTATCTATGCTAAATTCGAATCCTAAAGCTTAGTGTCTATCTGGGAACTCTCAAAAATTGAAGAGAGTAGTATAAGAATAAGTAATATAAGAATAAGAAATTCTAGTATCTTTCTATATGATACGTCGTATTGATTAGTCAAATAGAAGTGATCCATGATAGTATTTCTCTCAAATAGACACTAGCCATTAAATCATATTGGAAGTCATATAAATAACACGCGTGCTCTACATAACACTCCTCGACTAATTTCTATTACATACAGCTGTCTTTATGTACCAAGATTATGTTTTTATCTATTATGCTGCGCTCAGCCGAAGTGTACATGTGAATTGGTGTTGTTCCATCCAGTTGGTTTTCAAGAATACCTCAATTATCTCGTGAAATTTTCAAAGACAGGTTAAAAGTGCGTTATATAAAAGATAGCCTTACTTCTCGACGTTATTTTCCCGGCATTGAAATATAACGGATATGACGTGACATGATTCGCGATCCTAAAGATATTACAACCACTATTTAACTGATATTACTTTTTATGCCAATCACTTCAGCATGATTAGAAGTCTAAAATTTACAGAATTTACAAGAATGGAGTTTCACTCCTCGCAAAATGAAAGCTATACATACATGCAACAAGATAACAGTCTCGCAAATAGCGATTTATATAATTAAAGTTTTCTTTCTTTGTCCAGGTCGTTTTGTTTCTTTGTCTCTTTTTTTCATACAAATGCTAGGGAAAATTCGCTCCCTAAAAAATAAGCGTAATATGCTACACATTTCACTGAGTGATCGCTAAGTCAAAAAGTGCTATTGTATCCCAGTAATACAACAGAAATCCACATCTAATTTGTTAATGTGAGAGAAATCTCTATTCTCTCCATGATCTTACCAAGCATAATTTTTACAGAGAAAAAAAACTTGTTTACTTTCCAACTTTGACCGCAGACGACTTTCCTAGCCAAACGTGCAAAACATCCTTAATCTGATTTGTAAACTGCATTAAAGCACCTCTTGTAAAAACTTACTCTACAAGTTCATAAAATCAATCGAAAATTCGCATTTTCTATACAGACGTAAATAAAACATACAGTGCCACGCATACAAAAAAAAAAACTGTCGTATAGACTTAAAATTAAAAAAAAGGAAGGTGACGAAAAAGAAAAAAAAGAGGAAAGAGATAGGAGAAAGGTACGCAAGAGAATTGATCGGTCAAACTGTCCTAACTGTTAAATTGTCCAAGAATTTGTGACGCAACGTGATGCGATCCTCTCTTTCTGATAAAGCTTCTCACATCTGTATCACGGAGTCGCAATTATATACAGTCGTTTCTTCATAGGGATAACAACGTCGGTTCGAATGTCGTTGGCGGTTCAAGTCAACATGAAAAAAGAATTATGCGAAGTACATAACCCGTTTCGTGTCGGCATGAACTGTGATCGCCCGTGCCATCGCACCTGGCGTCCTATCCTCACTGCAACCCGACTGATGAGATCCTTCTCCGCTGTAAAATTAAAATTAAAACGCAATGAGATCCCTCGCATATATTTGAACATCGCACGATGAAACGACAGAGAAAACGATGATCGCTTAACTCACCTATCGTGCTCTTTCTCGACTAGATGATATCTAGCTCGGAACGCTACGAGATGAGCGTAATACGCAGGCGCTGGTATACTAACGGATCTCGTGCATCTGACGTAAGTGTGACACAATTGGTATGTGAGACACTGTAACTCGTCACTTTCAAAGTGATTATCATCCCAGAGAACATGATAATGCGACGGTCTTGATGTACCCTGAAACAATAGACGTGTTTAGAACACGACTTCGGATACGTTCCCTCACACGTGTGTAGAAAATTGTATTAAATTTACCTGGATACCCTGGTGACTGCAGAGATAAAAGTCGAATTCCGTCGGATGAGTTATGCATACATCAACAGTCGTGCCCGCCGGAATATTTCCGCTTTTCCCGCTTTGTTCCTTCTTGTCCGCACAGAACAGACGCGTGTGATGTCTTTTTTGTACCACGATGAACGTTATGCCGGGTCTGTAATCGATCTCGAGCTTGAGACATGCCTCACGAATGGCAGTCAATTCGTGCTGCAGAACTGTGAGAAACTGGCCTTCGGAGACGCCGTCGCGATATAGAATTATTCTATGAGGCTTATAACCGCCTGTACTCTTGTAAAACATTATAAGCAATTCCCTTAAAGAAAAAAAGATGTTAGTTAATATTTAAGGCAAAACAATATAAAGAAAAGGATAACAAATTATAAAAAAACTAAAATACATATGACAATTTTCAGTAATGTTACAAAAATTTATAACAATACTGAAAATTGTCGCATGTATTTCAGTTTTTTTAAATAATTTGTTATCCTTTTTTTATATTGTTTTGTTATTTTCTATAATTATTAAATTTATAGCAAATTCATTGTTTAAAAAAATTTTAATGTCGCATTTATTCAGATATTACAATTAATCTGTTTTACTTAACAGATTTAGAGCACAATTAAAAGATTTAAAAATGTTGTGTAATTCCATAGACTGATTTAGATATCTCACCTAACCATCGAACTGAGTTCCTGAATAATCTCTTGTCTATGTTGTTGAACCCTAACAGTTGCTGCATATCGAGATGGATGGGCATCCATACTGCCCACTACAGCAGCTATGCTGGGTTTCTTGTTGTCACCCGCCGGTGGGTGTGTCACGTCAGCTCCAAGAAATATAACCGGCTCGTTAAACACTTTGGGTCTTATGCTAGGTACTAGAATGCTATTGATGCCTCCTAATTTGACATTTATTTTAAGACAAAGATTGGATAATGTTTGCGGCGATGTCTTATTGACGTTTTTCGCTTGTACACATTGAGTCGCCATGCCCAATAATGTGTCTCCTACTCTTTTCACTTCAGCTAAAAAAGAAAAAACAGCAAATTATTTATCTCAAATGTGAAAGGTACAAATAAAATATTTTAGAGCAATCTACTGATGATTTAGTCTGTAATCTATCTTATCTATATGTATATTTATGCAGTATAGTTACCATATACGGGAGTTTTGCCTGGTAGTACAACACAAACTAGCTGCAACTGTGAGAAAGTCGATTTCAAGTATCGAAACATGGGTTCGACTTGATCTGGTCCAGTAGCATATTTACAAAAGCACGGTTGTCCAATGATGGGCATACCGGCATCATTACTAATTTTCTGTAATTGCGTCGTGAATGAACGTAACGCATCCTCACGTACTGTTCTCTGGGGCGCAAAACAAGCGATCGCCCACACTCTAATCTCCACACCAGTGAAGAACTGCTTGCCACGCATATCCCACACTCCTTGATTAGGCATCGCCTGTTGCTTCGTCTTTAGAAAGAGATATACATTATTGAGTTGTATTATTTAAACAATATGTTAAAATAATATCAAATTATCATAGAAGATGCATCAATATTTCCATACGCAGACTACTTTCATTTATTTTATTTGATTTGTTTAATATTATATAACAGAAATAAACAATTATAAATTTAATAGAAAGTCTATAAAAGGGGAATATATATATATATATATATATGTATATATATGTTCCATTGAAAAAATGACACGAGTCAAAAATTAGCATTTTTTAAATAATAAAACAAAGTCAATCTTTAAGACTAATATAGTAATATATTTTTGTAGAAAAATATAAGTAAACAAATGTTTATTTATATAAGTGTCATACTTCTTTTTTTAAGAGATGAAATTTACATTACTAGGTTTAAATTTTGAAAATTCATGACACTGTTTTAAAAAATACATTATAATTTCTTTTTAAATAACATAAAAAGAAAAAAGTAAATCTATATTCATTATCTTAATTAAAATTTATTTTTCCAATTAAAATTTTAAAAATGCTCTACTGGAAAATTGTTGATTTTGAGATGTGTCACCTTTTTATTAATAGAGCAATATACATAAAATAAAAAAATTATGCTGTATGGAACCAATATTAATAGCATCAGACTTTTGCAAGTGATATCGGACTGCAAATGTAACATCAGTTACATTTGTAAACCGTAAGCTACGACTACTGTACAACAAAAAACGATACTCGTTACATTTATCATTTAAAATTTATCACGATGACAATTTGAATATTCGTTACACTAACAGCCCAGATATCAAATCAACCAGGTCCAGAACCTATGCATTCATTTGACAACTTTTGGCCACATGTGTAGAGAGATATATCAAATATCTTATCAACTAAACGCAATACATTGACAATATTATCATCGCAATATATAAATTAAGTGATATACAAATTACAAGTATCGTAAATACACTATTATACGCTATTATGAAATGAAATAAAATAAAGATTAAATCAAAATCAAAAATAACTAGCTTAAAAATCTTATATAATTCTTTCATAATTAACAGTTTTACTTTACAAATTATATAGAAAGTTTAACAGCTATAAAAAAATAACTTAATAATCATTCGGCGCTACAAAGTTATGCCTGCTAAAAATTATTAAAATTATTAACTTCTGCAAATGTGTGATTCGGCTAGACCTGACTGACTTAGTTGGAAGTTTCTCACCTGTCCGCTGAGGGAACTTACGCGCCCTCCATACTGCAGTTTGGGCGGAGGTAGTACACGACCCCTGACTTCCATCATACTATTCGATATAGTCAATCCGAATTCTTGTACATAAGAATCATTGTTAAAGTCGGCCCTTCTAACTAGATTGTTTATTTCCCGTTCGCGATCTGGTGCGGAACGCGCTGTAGCTTTGATCATAGTCGAGGTCTGCATATCGGTTAGCTTTTTAATGCAGCGTTGTCCGGCAACAATATTGCAAACCTAATATTAAATAATTACGTTTTAAAAAACCAAATTAATACGCTTGTTTATCTAAATAATAGAATCATAAAGATAGATCAAACTGCAATATGTGTCTAACCGTTTTCTATTGTTATATTTCTATCGTTTACATTCATTTTGTTATTCTTATTAATTATATTTAACATATTAGGTTGAAGATGATTAAGTTCAATAAAAATATTTCTATATATTGTTTTAAACATTTCTAATTAAGTATACTCTTTTCATCTTTGACCTACGATTCTATTAAGTTTTATTCTTTAACGAAATACAGATATAAGCTAAATTCATAATTTTTTTCACGCATACCTCAAGTGGCAAATATGTATGTTTATGTTCTTGGCCGACTTGCAAGCAGGGAAGATGTGGGTGGCGTAGTTTCATTTTGTACTTATCTAAGAAGTATTTGGCAACTGTACACTCAACTGTCTGTCCATTTTCCAGTTGCAATGGAAATCTGTAATCGAATTAATAACAATGACGTATTTCCCTATGTCATACATATTGTGATATAAATTTTCATATAACGCTTACGATTGCATTTGAGCTGGTTTGCGTGTAACATTGCACACTCTATACTTTCGTTTCATAGCTCCGCAGTGAGTTATTTCAATCTTGAGACCCTTGATTTCTTTGGTAAATTTCACTCTTTGAGAATCCGTGAGCGGTTTCCTCTGTTCATTGATATCTCGAATATCCAACACTTCACACATAAATTCTATAACTGGCTGCGCTTTGTAAAAAGCAGTGGCAGAGACTGGAATATAAATAAAAGCAGTTGAATAATGTAATCTTTAACCCTCTATTACCATGGTAGCGTCTGTGAGATCCCACTCGATTTTGTGAAGCTTATAATTTTGAAAGAAATTATTTAAGTCAAACATTCATGTAAACTCATCAAATAGACATATAATTCTAATACCAAAAGATTAAATGATTACAAAAAAGATATAAAAAAATATTTTGCTGTCGGGGTTCCACAGACACCACTTCGCAACTAACGTGTCGCCATGAGTTATAAAAAATTTCACAACGAGTTAGCCGAGGTGACGTCTGACAGATCCATGCTGTTACACGGGAAAAGCATGCACATAAATAACTTTTTTCGTGCCATAAACAAAATGTAAATAAGAAAACATTATTGTAAGTTATTGTACATAAAATTTTTTAATAAAATGGCAAGAAAAGTTAGTTCTTCAAGTGGAAGTGAATTTCTTGGCTTCAATTTAAAAGAGGTGAGATTTCTTTGACTGTAGTTTTTCAAATGATGAAGCTATAGAAAGAAATGTTCAAAAAATATTTATAATAACTGTTTACGTATTGAACATTAAAAAAGTTATGCCTAAAATTATAAATTTTTATGTTCCATAACGTTATTGTTTATTGCATTTTATGATGTGATTTTAGCTTTAAAACAAGCGAAATTGAGTTAGTAATTTATGTTTTCAAAACAGTTGCAGAAATGCTATATAATAAATTTTTTAATAAATAACTCCTGTTATCAATTGTATTGAACCTTCCTCTAATAAGAAATATAACTCTGAGAATAATTTGAGCGTTGTTATGTATATTTTTGTTGTAAAACTGCCACCCCTTTGTTGAAAAAATTCACATAATCGATTTTTCCATTATTACTTTTTCTAATATTTGTAAATTTTTTTATACTAAAATTACTTTATTATTCCTTTACCGCATAAATTTTTTTTGTCCAAAAAAATTGTTAGATAAAAATGCAATTACAACAAAAATTGAGCTAAAATATTCAAAAAAAATTTTTTTTTTTGGTTTGTGCCATATATGGCACATGATGCGGTAAAGGGTTATAAATTTAAATATCCTATCTTTGCAGTACAATATTATTTTCTCAAAGAAAATGCAATTACTTAACATAAATTTTTGAAAGTAATTCATGGAATCCCACAGATGCCACGTACGCTATGTACGTAACTAAATTTCACTACTGTAGTGGAGAACTAATAAAACGTAATACGAATAGATAGTCTTCCCTTCGCTTACCATCGATATTCAACATCATTTTCCATTGCGACGGTCTCACGGATTGATGGAATCCAAACCATACTTCCCTGCCTCCACCTAACGGATGGTAATATCCCTCTGGCGTACTAAAGAACGATCTACCTACTGGAGTGTATGTCATAGATGGTAAATGCCTCATTACAACGTCTAAAGCGAGAACAGCATCATATGGAATTTGTCTAGTTCGCCCTTCTAAAGCCTCTTCTAAAGCGAATAGTGAGACCTGTGCCAACCATTTTATAACCACTCGGAAAACTCTGTCTTTTCCCTCACCAGGCAGTGTGACCTGTGAGATGATAATAAATGTAATTAAATGAATCATACAACATCCTAGAGATTTCTCGAAAATAGCAACTCACCTCTAATTCTACTTTATCATGCCCGATAGGCAAGGGGTCCCTTGTGTACAAGTTATTTCTGCCATCAAACACAGGCTTACGAGATTGAAATATTTTAGTATATGCATGAACCATCGTTTCTACAATTTCCCTATTAACTTTCCGAGGACATTTATCAGGCTGTATGCTAATGTCGTAGTGATGTACATAGCCACGTGGCATACTAATTTGAAAATGATTGGCTCTCAAACCGATCGGTCTACCTTCTCGTCCTATGTTTGGTCTTCGAGGGCACGTAAACACTGCAAAAGAATATTAATTACTTACACAAAAGTAATTTTTTATCAATTTTTTAAATTATTAGAATTAGAATTGAATGTATTTACTTGGCAGTTCTGTAGGTTGAGGAGGAGTGTGTGCCTGTTGTGCGGGAACAAGCCCCATATTGCTGGGAGCTGCGACACTACTTGCCGCTACTCCCGCTGTCCCAACAGAACCGCCACTAGTTGAGGGTCCAGGTGGGGGGGCTGTAGAAGTAATAATTTTTCCAGAGATTAGTATCGGTTTTATATATTTTGTCTACATAAAATTAGAAACATTAAAATTTGATTTGGGTTTTCGATTTTTTTACTTTTCTATTTATGTACTCTTAATTTATTGAAAGTTGATAATCAAAATATATACAACAAATTTTCAAATTTTATGCAATATGTATTGTATTAAGCAATTATTCAATTGAGCTGGGCGTATTAACATTTCAAAAGAAAGTTTAAGTCAAAGTTAGCAGATTACAGTATCTTTCGTTTCTTTTTTTATGTCAGTGATTATAACAAAATGCAGAAAAACATCTTTGGACACATTTAACAAGATAATTAACAAGATATGCTTTCAACAACATCATTTTCCTCTATCTTAAAAAAAAAGCGATGTTCCAACATTCGTGAGGACGTCATACATAGTAACATAATTTGCCATAATTTCAATATCACAGCAGAATAAACGCAGTTATATGATAATACTAATATTATTAAATTATATTGTCAATATTGAATCTATTTCAACTTTTCTATTATTGTATCCATGTCATATGCATTATATTTTTACATTAATGATATTTTAAGCATTGTTGCAATGTCCAATATTTACATAACTCAATCTAATTTCCTCAGATAAAATTTGCTAAAATATACAGCTTTTAGTATCTTTTGATAAAAAAAAAGGCATTTATCGATTTTGTTTATAAACTTGCGTTATGTCTATATGAGAAACATCTTTCACTTGTCAAAAGTCTATAAAAATACTGTTTATAGATTTTGCAAATAGCATTTTATTCAAAGAATTTTAATAACAAATATTTTTATAAAAATATTCTTTTTCTACCTTATTATTAGCAAATAAATTCTTTCATAATAAACATTTTTATAAAAGCACTCTTTCTAATTCATTATTAACTGACGAATTCTCAAACAGAATCATAATAATGATTCTTATAATATATAACACAATTCTTTAATTTCTAATATACTGACAACAATTTTATTATTTTAAATAACGTTAAAGTTAAGAGGAAAATAAGTGCTTAATAATATACTGACAATAATTTTATTATTTTAAATAACATTAAAATTAAGAGCAAAATAAGAGCACTTTCATGAGAAGTTGATCAATGTGTCAATTTCTAATTCATTATTAATAGATAAATTTTTTTCCAATAAATCTTATGATATATAATAATTTTTAAACACTTTAAGTTAATAATATGTTGATAGCTAACAATTTGTATGACAAGTTTAATGTGTTGATTTTTAATTCATTATTAACAAATTTTTTAACAATGATTTTTATAATATATAACAATTCTTAAATATTTCAAGATAATAATTATAGATAGTTAACAATTTTATTGTTTTGATAAGATCAAAATTAAAGACGAAATAAGAGCACTTTCATTTGTCACATAACAAGTTGTTCAATGTTGATTGGCTAGTAAAGAAGAATAAGTTTTTTTTACTAAACATTCTCTATCCTATAGTAAACATGTTTAAAAAATTTTTTGTGCAAATGAAATAGTGCCATTAGGGTACTATCACATTCGTCGTATAGCAGAATAGAAAAGTTTTTGAGCCTCTCAAAATTTTCTATTCTGTAGCCAATCAACATACTAGAAAAATATGTACGAATGTAACAAATGCAATAGTGAACTAATATTTTATTTATTGTATGATGCTTTGTCAGATGTTCTGATTGGTTACTGGGAGGAATGATTTTCAAGATTTTTTTAAACAGCATTTTCTGGTCTAACACTAGAAATCATCAATTTCAATTGATTGACCTATATTGATCAGTTTTACATTTCATTTATTTAACAAATAAAAGTATTCTAGCAATTTGCTTGTAGAGATAGTTCATATTAAAGAAAAAAAAAAAAAACTGATTTTTAAATGTCTCAACATAAGTCGACATATGCCATTAGAAGTATATTGTTTTTAAAATGTGACAAGCTGAGATCTCAAAACCAGTTCATTATTTTACAAGTGTACTACACATTTTTCTAATGCTCCGATGGATAAAAGGCTCTTGCCAATCATGCTCTTAACTCAGAAGTTTTCTGATAATGTGACTCATGTTGAAAACACATGACACATGCAGCTGGACTCGTTTAAACGTGGGTAAACTTTTCATCAATAACATGGATTTTGGATGCAGAAATCCAAATAAGGAGAACGAGGAATCAACAATTTCCTAATGGAGCGAGAAAGGTCAGTAGGTCTTGCCTACTACCTACTTTACTCTAACGCCTAAACGCCGTCCTTTGTTTGCACAGCAGATAAGATCATAATCTAGAAAGAGACGCTAGATCAGGATTAGCTAACGCGCGTGGAAGGCCGTCGCGGGTGAGTGACGACACGCGTGCCTGTTGAACGAGGTTCAACCGAGGTCATTCGGCGTGTCTTCACGCACGGGCGTCACGATGTGTTTCCCCGCGACATTTCCGCAACGTCAGGGGGGACGATCACGAGGAAGTCGCGAAGCGAGCGTCCGGGGGCCGCGGGCAGGCAGGCAGACGAGCGTGCGTGCGTGCATCGCGAGTGAACGAGCGAACCCGCGAGCGAGCTCGTCGTGGAACATTCGCGGGGATATGGTGTTTATGGGAATTTCCGCGGACTCTCGCGGGGGTACGACGGAGCCGTGACACTCACGTTGTCCTGCGGGGTACATTCTCGCTGCCGTCGAGTGTAAAAGACCAGATAACCACTAATAAATAAGTAAAAAAATTCAACACAAGACCCCACTGGCCACACCACACGCTTCCCCACAACACACACTGCGAACGACACCACCAAACGCGAGACTGGCCCTCCGCAATGGCGTCCGCTAGTGCGACGTCCATTGGTCGCGCCGCGACCAATCGGAGTACGACTTAGGACGGCCGCAGCCGATCGTCCATGGCGCCTCGTTCGCTCGCACGTTGCTGCGCGCGGTATCCGCGAGTCGTTCGAATTCATTCTCTCGAGTCTCTCGAAAATTTATGATTATTTCTGAATAATCATAGAATTCCGTTAGTGAAACACGCGAAAGTTTTTGCGAAATTTTTCGCGTTAAATTATCCCTCGAGGAAAAATAAAAAACAATCAGATACCTGCCGACGTTAACGACGACTACAATATTCTTTTTTTCCGTAATATGACTGTTCGATTAACGAGAGTAACAGATAAAAATAGCAATGAGCACCAATCCGGAAGAAGCAATCGACGCGTCATTGATCTCCTTATCATTCCTCATCTTCGCTACTAACAAGATATTATATATTGCTGTATTCATAATCTTATAATCCAACACGTGTCGTGAGAGGCACAACATGAACTTCAACTGAACTCCAATTAAATCAATTAACAGAATTACTTAAAGCAAAATTTCTAATTGCATAATTCGTCGTCTTTAATTTATTTTTTTTGCGTTAAATAATAAAGAATTAATTCTACTTACTACAACGTAGCTTTGTTGGATAAGTTAATCCCTAATTAAGGTAATTGGAATTTCGTTATCTATAGCGATTTAATGTAGCTTCGATCGATTTAATCGATAATTCAATATTGTTTACAGCAGAGTTTCTAATTGCATAATTCATTATCTCATCTATATTAAATAATTTCTCTATCTTTATCTATGTTAAATAAAAATTAATAATTTTTTAATTTTCTTAATATTTTATTTGATTTATTAAACAATTAATAAAATTAATAATTCTATGTGTTAAAATAACAGAAATAATAATGTTGCACGATAAATTATTAACTGAAGTTTAATCAATAAATACTCTAATAATGACCAAATAATAATTTTACTCAGTGTAATGACTGTAGACAATAAAATAAAACTATAGACTGACACATTGCAAACCAAGCCTGTGCGGCTGATATACTACTACTTCGAATGGAAGTTACTGGAAATATAAATAATTTAAAAAAGAGTAAATAATTTGCATGTTGCATCATACATCAGAATGTGTAGTCCAATAATATCGACAAAAGTTACGCTCACATCCCGAATAATCAATTTCTTATCGCGTAATCAGAACTATATGCAAAAAAATCTTTTATCGATCATTGTTCCTAATATGATCCATAAATCTCGTACAATATCCAGTCGACGCGCTTTATTCATGAGTGAGGTCGAGATTTGCAATTGTAAAACCGGTCTTACCAACTCTGATTAATTTTAATTGGTGGAATAAATTTATAAATTGTCAACTGAAAAATTTTAAACTAAAAACCCCTAAATTAATTTTTTAATTATTTTAATTTAAAAAATGTTTAATTTTAGTTAAAAAAAATTTTAATTTTACTTATAAAATAAATTATTAATTTAAAGTATTATAATTTACATAAATTATAATTTGCAGAAAATAGGGAAACAAAGCAGTGCGATTTTAAGTTTAGCAATCGACTATTCTTAAATTTATTCGGCCAATTAATCAGAATTGATGAAACCAGCTTTTATTTACCAACAATAATTTATTTCAAGGAATAAAGAGAATAAACGCGTCAATACGTCGATGATTATAGCGGCACGTTGCGCAAGGTCGAACCGCTGCCAACCTACAATCGGAGTTCACCGAGGGTGGCAGCATTGACGCGGCAAGTTCCCGATAGTGCCGCCGCGAGCGGTACATGCGTTCTGTACTGTTCTGTGCGTTCGCGAGAATCGCTGGTGTTATATTCACGTAGTGCAACATCGTCGAGATGTCGATTCCTTTCGCCGGTGGTCTCCCCCGCCATAGCGGGGTGGTGGCTGCGATCGCAAAGCAGCTGAAGCGCGTTTCTCTGAAACCCGTCAACAAGATCGACGTACGTTTCGATCCGTTCGACAAGAGGACCAAGCCGACGAGGTTAGTTCATTGAAGTTGTCCTCTGACGGACGGACGCGCGTCACGTTTTGTCGCAATTTCGCGGGAATTATTCGAAAAGAAGGAAAAATGCTCCGTGCGCGAGATATATCCACTTTTTAAATTACTAAAACACGATCGCGTAATTTCTTCGCGAGAAAAGTTGAGCGGGAATTTTCAAACGAAGTCGCCGAACTCTATAATTACTCCGTAATCTTTTTTTCATACAATGTATCGAAATTCGATTGGATGCGAAAAATTTTGAAGACGTATACAAGAAGAATTATTGTGAATTATTATGTATTAATATTTTGAGGTAACATTTTACTCAAATGATATGAAAAGAGACAAATATTGTTTCAAGTTCTCAGAGATTTCTTCGACAGGCTTACTGTCCGTTTTTATCAATATAAATTAACTTTTATCTCGGTTTAACTAACTTTATATATTTTTCTAATTCTAAGAAAAAAATTACACCGAGATTGCCCTGAAGTACTATTCATATTTTTAGGTGTTTGAATAACTGAAGTAACACTGTTTTAATATACACAAAATCTTATTATTTCAAGCTATCAAAACAATAAAAATGAAACTTCAATTAGTACGTGGATAAAAGTTCACAGTAGCACTCCAGGATTAAAATTAATCTAGACTGATAAAAATGGACGTTAGGATGACACCAGCGAAACTCCGATTAGCTTAATCGACGATTAATTTGACAAAAAAAAAAAAAAAAAAAAAAAATTCAAATCTTCGCGGTATAATAAAACATACGATACGCTGTCGTTTGACAAGTTAATCGGAGGTTGGTTTGAAATCTACCCTCGATATCCTGGTAACGATCAAACCACCGCGCGAGTCAGGTTGATGGCCGATGACGTCACGGACGCACGCACGCGCAACGTGCACCCCCTCAGCGCCAGGTTAGCAGACGATGCGCGGCCCACCCGTTGTTATTTATAGAAGCGATCTTGTGCGCGTCACTGGTCGAGGTAGAGCAGCTCCGAAGGTTCGCGAACCCCGAAGATTCCGGTGGTCCCGGGATAATCCGCGTTTATAAGCAGACGCAGGTAAAGAACAGGAGAAAACGGAGAATCCCTTCCCGCCCTCCCTCGCCGTCCTAACCCCTCGCGATTCCAAGATACCGTGCGACTTTGGCGTTTCCACACAATGGTGGTGTCCTTCGCTACGCTCGATATTGCTGCGACGACGATGAACGTCTATCTCTCCCCCATTTCATTTATTGGATCATGGGATAAAGTCTGATCTTCAGACGATCTGCAATTCTCGTTAGATAGAAATCCAATCGCAATTTAAATGCTTTATTTTGATTGATCATGTTATGTGTGTATTTTATTTACATTTTATGTATGCGTGTGTTCTTTCAAACTCATGTTTTTTGTACTCACGCATAAGTAACTATTATTTAAGGGTGTTTTCTTTTTTTTATAATAGGGTAGATAGTCCAATTACTATTCTAAATACTTGAAATCCAATCTTAAATGTTTTGTTAAATTATAAAATTGAAGTTTTGTAATGAAATAACAATGATATAACAATAAGTAGACTCCTTAAGGATTTATGTAAAATTAAATGTAATAATATATATATTTTTAAAAACATTTATAAAAGGATTCATGAAAACTTGACGTTTCTGGATGTGGATATCCTTATCATGGGAGAGGGTGGTTTCACCAACACAAATATTTTATCTTGTTTGTTATATGTATTACAGCGTATGTATATATTGTATCGTAACTAATACTGTTTTTTGTCAAATCACTTAAAATTTTTTAAAATTTGTTAAAAATTAAAATATTTTTTTATACACTCCAAATTCTGGGTGTGGAAAGCTTTATACCCTTCACAAAAAAGTCTTCGTTCATGTATAAAATCGAATTTTCAATATTTTGGACACTGTCAGTAATTAGATCATTTACCAGCTAATAAAAATTATTGAAATTGAAAAAATTGCAGGTTTTTTAGATCTTTTGCCTTTAATCAACAATGTGAAATTTTGGTCATAAATACTCGAATTTTAGCCCTGAAAGTACTACGAACAAAACAATTTGACTTGCTTATAATTTAGGTAAATAACTTGTAAAATGAGTAAGCGGATCCAAATGAATTTTTGTATGAATATTTGTCAGAATTTTATTACTATATGTAAAAAAATTGATTTTATTTTTAATGCTTCATAAAATTTATAAGTAAATTTTACAAAACATGAATTTACATCAAGAATCAAGAATAAACATAAAATTAAATAATTTTTAAACCAGTAAAAAAACTGCGCTCAAATTTTACAAATACTCAACATAGCAATAGAAAAATCTACGAATCTACATTTTTAATAATGCTTTAAGTGATACGTCCTTAATTTTATTAATATTAAATACTATTTTAAATAATTTAATTTAACATTACATTATAACATATTGTAAATATTAGACAATTTATTATTTAATAAAATTCTACTCCAAATTTTAACATTTAGAATTGCAGATCGTCTAAGGTGGACCTTGCAGTCACTTCGACTGTTAATGTTCGAGTACAATGCTCTCGCATTATTTCATCAGCTTGCGCGTGCCTACTTATTTATAGTTTCTCGCACTCTTTGATTTACAATCATATAGATACATAGAAAGTATGAACTGCAAATACATGCGTGTCAAGATAATATCTGAGACATCAAATTTAGATGATTTTTTTTTTTTCATTGACCTGAGCAATTTTTGCGGCGTGACGATTGAAGAAAGGTGATGATCGATCTGTGGTTAGTTAGTTAGTGTGTGATTAGAAGACAGATATGGCGCGACTATATCCGGCCGCATCTATCGTTCCTATCGCATTTCCTTCCGCTTCATTACTAAGTTTCTCGCATTCCTTAATTACTTAAACAAACGTAACTCACCGTTACATTGGCCACATCCATACGCTTTGCCGAGCATGGAGACGGCTGTGGTTATACGAAGAGTACTTAAATCTGGCATTGGAAGCGGTAATTGCTGCTCCATTTGTGCCATTTTGCCTGTGAAAGAAAATGGTAAAAAAACATTGAGAAACACAATACGAGAAGGTAGCACTAACAAATCACGTTTCATTGCGAAACTGTCGCGGAATAAAACTGTAAAAAAAAAAAGAAGGAAGAGGCAAAAGAACAAAACGTAGATTTAAGCGATGAAAAATTTAATTTCTACGATATTAAAAAGACTGTACAAGCGTGCAAGACATTTGTTACAGATTGATGAGAGAATAACATGCATTAACGCTTTTTTGTTTGCAGAGACTTTCTGTTTTATATGAGCGCTCCGAAAATTCGTGCGACGAATGGGCTATGCTCGCTGAAAACGGAGATCGTGTGCGACCGTTCCGAGCCAACCATCACGCTTAGTCTTCGTGAGTATAATAGTAAAAGTATGGAACTGTTCGCGTCACCGTTCACGTTTCAGTGCGTATCGCTATTGTTCATTCATGTGAACGTATTGTATAATCCGGAAAGATATACAAAAAAATATTTAAAGAATTAAAAAGAAAGATTTAAAAATAAAAATACTTTACGAAGATGTGTTAATTAAATTGGGCGCGTACTTGCGACACGTTTAACAGATCTTTAGAAAATTGCGTTCGTTAATCAGAGCTTTACTTCGCGCTAGTGAATCGATGGAGTTAACACCGCGTTTATTCGTCTGAATAATTCGTCTAGAATTTTTCTTCTATACCTGTTTTCTCCATCGTGATCACGCGCAGATACAAGCAAGTAGGTCATCCCCGATCTGTTTATTTTTCAGAGTCAGGTGAAAAAGTGGTTTTAAAAACTGCCCTTTTAACGAGTCTGAACATTTTGGAGCTTTACAACAAGCACATCACTAGCTTGATACCGCCCGATCCGGCCAAGCTTGAAGCTAAAAAAGAGCTCCTGGAAGAGAAGAGAAAAAAGAAAACGCGACCGCATCATAGAATTAAATTATGGAGCAAGCGTAGAGGAGTATTTCTCTAATAAAACTAAATATCTTTTTTAATACGTAGCTGTGATTTTTATTCTATTTTTCGACATCTTGCAAAAATACAATTTATATAATTATAATTATCAATCCGGAAACGTGTGGTCTATCTTCTATTTTGGATTATATTTAATATCCGTTTTTAATTTTGTAGAGATAAAGTCTACATAGATATCAATAATGATTATAGTTTATATTCTTGCAAGTTTTTTCTTTTCCTAAACATTGAAAGGCTCTAGATTTGTATTAATCTAAAAATTTAATTTCGTGCAATCAAATATATAAGCGATAAATTAATTATACAAAAGAGAAACGCCAGTCTTACTAATTTAAAATGTACGAGGACGATAGCAAAATGACGAATGACATAAGTAGTAGTAATACTAAGAAAGATTACAATTTAAAACTTATTGACACGCTCTACAGTCAAGTTCCAGCCTTTACCGATGTGTTTGACGAAGAAACTTGGTATATTTTCGTCATTTGTTTTATAGCAGGTACTGTTTTGGTGGCATTTATTCTTTCAAGATTTATAACTATAAAACCTGTTGAATGAGATATTGTACGTAGCAAATTCATTTCACAAGATGTTTTGTATGTTTGTCATAGTACATTACATTTGATGTCATTAATTTCTTTTACACTCATCACAACCATGTAAACTTTTTCGATATAAATCTCATGCAATGAGTGATAAAATACGCTAATTGCTATTGTAAGATGAAATATACGATTTCGTAAAAATGTTCACAAACTATTTGTGCTGATAATAAAATGCTATTTAAAAAAATATGCAATCTTTTGTCTTAGGAATTGAATGTTGGTCTAACAACTTGCCTCGTCAAAAATTATTGTTGAAAAACTTAAAGAAGTGCTTCGTATAGGATGGTAGCAACTGTAACTATAATACTTGGAGTACTAAACTTCAGGAAACCAAAGTTTTCTTTTTTACAGCTGCTATAATTCAAAAAGTTATAATTTAGTCATAATTTAAAGTTAAAGAAAATTTTCTTTCTATATTCGTATTACTCATTCCAGTTGTATTAAAAAAAAAAGAAATAACTTTGAATAATAACTTTTTGACACGTGGCTGTGTGTCTTTTATTCTATTTTTCGACATCTTGCAAAAATATAATTTATATAAATTATAATTATCAATTCACAGAAACGATTGATCAATCTGCTTTTATATTTAAATATACTTAATATCTGTTTTCTATTTTGCAGAAAGAGATCAAGCTTATATAGATATCAATAATAATTATCGTTTATATTTTTGATTTTCTACTTGCTAAGTGAAAGAAGCTCAAATTAAATATATAATAATATATTTAATTATAGATATAATTAAATAACATAGACATTTATAATTATTTCTCCAGAGGATTTTGATATTTTTACGCAAATACTTTTCCCATTCTATTCTTATTATCACCAATATAGCAATATTTAGCATGCTCAGAGAAATATAAATTTTATATTGATTTCAGATGCTTTCGCGCGATAATAGCAGAACGTACAAAAAAAATAATGCAAAATACCGTCCAAACAAACTACGAGAAGTTCGGCAGACCGGTGCGATTCTCGTTTCTCAAGTTTGCCGAGTAGCTTTGCCTCTCCTTTCTTCTGTCCGTCTCTCATCTCCTCTCTTTTTTTCTCTTTCTCTTCCTCCGTCTCTCCTCTCTCGTGTTTCCTTCCATTTCGTCCATGTGCGTGCGCGTTTCATTCCCTTCATTCTTTGTTTGTCCTGGCCGTGCACCGCTATCGTCCTTGCGGACGTATATTCTTTCCACAGTATGAATATCTTTCATTCTCTTTTTCTCTCCATGTTTCATTTCAACGTTTTAAACCGAACTAAAAATAAGAAATCGGCACCTTCGTCGTGTTGAAAATTAATCATTGGAAAATGAGAACTTACTCGCGTGGTTTTGCTTGAACAAATTTACCTCGCAATTAACGTCGTCCGGAATCAGTAAACTCACGCACCGAGGCGCGACACGTTTTACGCTCGTGATAATAAAATTGTAATGGAATACGAACGGAAATACTAAAACAGCCGATTAACTTCTATTTTGTTGATCCTATAAACTGTATATTATCAGACTTCAACATCCTAAGGCGATATTTCTTCCTCGGTAATTATGTCTATTCTTGACAATTCTCGGTTTGTACTCTCAACATCTATTTAACACAATTAGTGCTAAACATGCGGAGAAAATTATAGCTGATTGTATTAGAAATTTGCGAAGAATGTAGAACTCAGAATAGGAGAAAGCATGATTTTCAAGTAGCTACTTCAAGCACCCTGCACGGTCTGAAAGAAGTGATAGATACAAAGCGGTATATCAAAACATAAATTATTGATGAAGCATCAAAGCACGTGTAAATTAAAGCTGCGCAAAAAAAAAGGCAATCTATACAAGTGCACGAAATGACTTTAACTCGTTCAAGACGAGACTTTTGAGTTGCATAAATGACGAGATTTGAAGGAGAGAAACTTCTTAAAACTGTTTTTGTCTATACAATGCGAGCTAAAGTTATTGAAATTTAAGAACTGAAGGCTTCTCTAAGTTAATCCTTTTTTTTTCTAATCGTCAAAAAATTTTGGCCCCGAAATTAGCTGCAAAGAAGAAAACAATGAAAAATTTTATTTATAATGGTTTTGCAGCGAAAATTACTATATTTTACTGCAGTTTTAAATAAATAACTTTTAAACGAGTAAGTGGATCTAACTGAACTTTTACATAAATATTCAGTAAAGTTTTATTAGCATGTTTAAAAATTTTAATTTAATTAGTAATACTACTTCCTCGTCAAATTTGCAAACAATAAAAAACGCGATTTTAAGAATTAAGAGTGATCAAAAAATTAAATAACTTAAACCAATAAGTGATTTGCGCTCAAATTTTACAGATACTCAAATATAATACTAGAATATTTTATGAAATTTTTATATTTTTGCTAATGTTTTGAGATACAAGATACCTATACATCCTTAATTTTACAACTTACAATTTTTCCAATTATTTTTCATTTTGATTTTACAAAATCAAACCATCGATGCAAACTCTATGCAAAACGAATAAACAGTGGCCTCGATCAATTTCCACTTTAATTTCCCAAAAGCATCGAGAATCTCGCGAGATAAATTATCATCAGTGTCTTGAAAGAGTTAAAGGCATAACAATGGAAAAAGAAAGAATGTAGGAATATGAAACCGTGACAATCTCGACGAGTTCAATTTCCGGCTGCGTGTACGCGGTAACGGAATCTCTCTCGGTGACGACGATTCGGCACACAAGCACATAGAGACACGCGGAGATCGTTCTTCTCGCGCGTCCCACAGTCCCGGTAACTGAACTCGGCTGAAATTCCGTCGGGTTTCGAATCCCGCGACGAGAGAGAGACGCCTAAGGGAACTCTGCGCGCTCACCTTGTTTCTGCGTGATTCCTCGGGGGTGATAGGTAAAATTTACGACATGCAAGGATCGCGGATGCGTTCTTTTTTTTTTCGCAACGCTTGGTTCTTCACTTCACACCGGCATTCTCGGTAGTCGGTTGGTTCGCACGCACGGAGCAACGGCGACGAAGACGACAACGACGACAACGACGACGATGATGACGATGCACTGACGACTGTACTGTTCTGTCCGCGTGCGTGCACGCAAGACTACGTGGTCGCGGCAGCCGTGCTGCCGCGGCGATCACTCGCGAACACGGGAAATCGCATCCCTCGCTGCCGCTCCGACGTCAACGTCCGCACACGTGACGATTCTCTGCAAGAACATTCGCACGTCAGAGGACTTGTCACCGGTATTCATCGAAACCGCCGCACACTCGCGAGATCCGGAAGCGCGCGGGCAGGCAGTGATGGCTTTAAACTTTTTTTTTTGGCTTCCATTCTATTTCTTTCAACGTCTCAATTTTTGCGTTATTTAAAATATTTAATTATCAACTTTCATTAATTCATTTGAGAATAAATATATTTTTAACTTTTTTATCAATCTCCAATTAGTTTGTATGACATTGTTTTCCCTTGTTTGCATTCACATATACAGGGGATGGACAAAATAACAAACACCTACACCGCTAAAAATGAAATTCAATGTATCTTTAAGTTAAACATTAAATTTAATGTACCTATGAAATCTATGAAATTTAGTGCACTTTTGGCAACATTAAACGTTTATAATGTACCTGCTTAAACCTTGCCTTTGTTACATTGTATTAAATTTTGCTGCCGATTTTTAACAGTGTAGGAAATATATAACTAATTTTTTTATTAATAAGAAATTACTCTACCATTTGTCTTTAATACATACTTATTTGGATTCATACAATGTTTGAATAATCACTATATTCTATAATATTGAATATTATTATTTTAACGGAACATCTTTCAATTGACTATACAGTGTAAAGGAATAAATTTTTACAGACTCAATCTCTGCATCGCAATGAAACTTTACATAAATCATCTTGAATATGTAAAGCTCTTTAATTAAAAAATTCAAATTTTTTTTCATTATTTCTTATTCCATTCCTAATTATATTTTCATTAGAGTACATGTCCACTTCTTATTGAAATAATTTTCTATCCAGATTGAAAATCGCTGCCAAACTTCTTTTACTACTTTCAAATACAATATAAAACAATATGTAATTGTTTCATAAATTTTCTCAATGTTTTGAAAAATCTTATACATCCTTAAAGAATGATAGATTAACTATTATTAATAAAATAGTGTATTTCCAGGTGTTCACATTATTTTGTCTATTCCCTATGTATATCGAGCCTGACTAATCAATTATTTAAATAATTGTTTAAAATAACGAAGCTCTATATAGCTATATATATAAAATTTACGTATGAATTCGGAAGATTAAAAAAGGGGAGAGAGAGGTAGATTTGCTTTTCTGATCCTTGGGAAGTGAGAGCGAGAAAATCCGAATATAATTTCAGATGTAATAACATTTGCGATATTTCTTTCACTTGGCTCCGTTTCATCCGTTGTTATATATCTGTGATAATATTTAATATCACGAAGAGATAATAATAGCAGATAAGATAATCGGTTTTTTTCCTTGTAACAAGACGCGATCCTTTATCCTTGTTTTGCCACAGAAAAGGTATTTTATTTTAATAGACACAGAATATTTGCGAAGGATATTCGCGTACGTGCCTATGTATAAAATCAAATATACTTGGGCATGAAACAGTTACATCGATTGTCGACAGATGTATGGTGTGACATTTCTCGACGCTATTTCCACGCCGCTAAGCGATAACATTATGAATGAAGAACAAAAGCCGAGAGCACCGTTCATCAATAATCCGCACGTTTAAACGAGAACGTAATGCGCTTCTCCATTTACTTGCCGCGGATCATTCGGTGTACAATTTTGGTCTTTCTTTCGTTCAGAATGTTCACATTGCGCGATCAATAAACCGGAACTTTTTATCATAATACATTTTGTATAGAATAAAAATGAGTTTCATTAGAACAAGGAAATTGCAATATATACATTAAACGAGGTGTTTCATAACGGATTGCATCATGTTATTTCAAACACAGATATATAATCGATATACATATATATATGTATACACCTAATGTGTGCTACGCAATACTGTGACATACGACTCAAATGTAAAAATATTGAGAAGTCAAAGTCAAACTTTGAAATAAAAAAGTGCGCTACGAAATCTTCATGTGTCTATGCGATCATCTCGTTTAAATCTAGCTGACCCAATGGCTCCTCGCCATATATGAAATTCTGTGTTAAGATACCTTTTTACGATGCTTGATGCTAGAGACGTTTCGAGGATTCACATGACCACACTCGATCTTAGCGTCAACCAAAAATAGATTCAAATTTTCTAACTTGAAGCATCAAAGCTTGATACCAATTGGGATTATTATAATTTAGAATATAATTATAATTTTATATGATTATATTTATTATATTTAAGATTATGTATTATCTGAAAAATTTAATTACAAAAATGGAAAAATATTTGAAATAAGTAATTAAAACTGAAAAACTCTGAAACAGAATTTTTCAAATAATACATGATATTAAATATAATTATCATATAAAATCTCTATTTCAAAACGTTCAGTTTATCCAATTTCTATTAAAAATAATTTTGAATATTTATTAGTAATTTATATTTTCAAACTAATATTAGTCTTTGCGGCGTTTTGATCTATTTTTTTCAGTTATATAAAAAATTATTCAATCAATATTCTACTTTAATTGATTCCAAGCTTTAACATTTGAAGTTAGAAAATTTAAACTTTTTTTGGCGCTTATGGAATGACATGATCACGTGAAACACGCTAGCGTCAAACATAACATAAAAACGGTATGTTTTATGCTGGTTTGAACATTGGAGATGTGCGAATCGAGGTTTTACGACACCGAAACGAATTTCATTTCTTTGTTCGAAATTGAATCGAATAGAATCGATAAAATTTTATTCAAACCGAATTAAATCGAATTAAATCAAATTGAATCGTTGAAACGTAACATTTAATTAATAACATAATTATTGCGTAGACATAATAAAAACCAAGCGTGTCTCTCGTCAGTTAACGAAGGTAAAAAAAACAGAAAGCAATATTACTTTCTCTCTTTGATTCATGCAATTGTCTCTCTTTTGTCTTTCATGATTAATAGTCTTTTCACGTAATCTTCAGCTTTACGCTTTATTTTTTTATGTCTACAAATGATTGATTGAAGTTTTTGTACAGATAATTAAAAAAAAATTTCTATATAAAAAAACAATATTGATTATATAATAATTACTTTAAATATAATTTTTTAAAATTGCTAATATATGTAATTTGTATTCTTATTGCTAGATTTATAACTTCAGTATAATTTAGATTTGAATCTTGTATTCGAATCAAAACTTTCTCGATTTACATCAATGAATTCAAAAATAAGACTCTTTTATTTGTTAAATAATAGTAGTTTATAATAGCAACATTTTAGTCTACTTTTTAAAAAATTTACTGCCAATTATACAGTCAATTTTATAACATGATTGGCCTTAACATGAATAAGCGCCACAGAAAAATTTTCTTTCTAAATTTCAGAAATTTAGATATAAATTCTGTAATACCTAAGTTCAAATAAAAATTCTTCTGCTTCGGTTATTTAGATTAGTTAAGTATCAAAGTATAACAATATTTGTTAATCAATTATCTACCTTAATTAATTTTCTGCAATTAAAAAATGACTATACACAGAAAAAAATTAGTATAAAATCAACAATTCATTGTTTCACATATAAGCAAGAATATAAAATCTTGTTGAAAAAATTTATAATCTTAAACAGTCATAATGTATTTACATAAAAAGAAAAATTTTCATGTAAGGAAATTAGGTCTGTTTAAGATTATAAATTCTTCCAAGATATAAGCAAGAATTTATATTCTTCCTTATATATAAAATAATAAATTATCGATTTAAAACTATTTTTTTTTGTGTACTTGCAAGACCATTTTTTTTTATTGTGAGTGATCTATTCCTAAATAAAATAAAAATCAAACCTACGTAATTTTTCAAATAAATTTTAACTTTACAATTTAGAGACTATTAGACTAAATATATTGTAATCTTTCTTTCATTGTAGAAATAGAAATATATGTGATGGAAATGTATACAAGGAACAATTACAACGTTTCTTCTCCGAACTTCGAAAAGTACGAGCAAAATTAATTACAAAATTACTCGGTCCTATCGTTACAAAAGATTGCCGGCGTTTCGGAAAATCGTATCTCCCTCGTGATCAAATCCCTCGCGTCGCGCGCGACGCGTACGCACTCCTCGTACGCAGAAGGAAGAGAAGAGACGCGTCTTCTCTTCCGCGTGCGTTCGCGCACACGCGCCTTAGAGAAACACGGCCCGTCGTCAGCACCGTGTACTTACGCGACTCCTTTTTCTTTTTTTTTCCTCCTCATCATATCGCGAGCGACGAGAGAAGAAATTGGGTCGTCCGACCGGTCGCGCGACTGACTTTTCTCCGCGCACGTTTCGCAGAGCGATAATACGCGACGAGAACCGCGAGGAAAAACGTGCTTCAAATCCTTAAAAATTCACGAAACTCCGATTTTCTTCAAATCAAACGAATGCGTTTCTTTTCGCGTAAAAATTAATTTCAAACCTTCTAATTATATAAAAAGAAAAAAATAGTTACACAAACGTGTCAAGCGTTCATGCTAAAAATATCGCGAAATTAATTAGAATTAAAAATGAGACAAAGAAATAAATATAAAATCTTATGTACAATTACAGCTATTTATCCACTTAAAATTATGTATTATATATCTTTCATTTATAGATCATCTCTTAAACAATAAAACAATGAAATTTGTATTGATATCACTAAAACTCGTCGTGAGACATCGCCGTTAAATGAATTTAATTCAACTAGGATACGTACGCACGTCCGAAGTTTTCGTTTAATAAGCGAGACACACTTCAAGAGCGAACAACTTCGAAGTTATCATCAGAATTTTATCACCTCGCACACGGACGAGCGTGTCGTTGCAACGAGACGCGATGGACAAGTACGAGGGCGATGATTCATACAGTTTGCACAACCACCGTTGACACTTGTCACTCTCTCTCGTCTAACCTTCAATTTGACCTTTTTTTCCCTCTCTCTTTCTGTACTAATGTAAACTCATTTCTTATCTTAGCCATTATTTCTATACAATATATATTTTGATACCATATCTAATAATGTTAGCACAACTCTTGTAAACTCATCTCTTAGCTGCTACAGCATAATCTTTTCACCAAATTCTATTTTACACTGTGCATATCATTTTTATACTCTTTCTCGCTCTTTTGCATTTGTATTAATACGTCGCTTGTTTGCCGCTTATATCACGCATTTGCCTTTATCGCGTTCTTAAAGGGCCTGTCCTACAACGGAAATAAATGCTTCGTCCGTCTGTCTCTCTCGGCTTTTGTCTATTTTCCGTGATCGGCGTGTATGTACGTCGGGATGCCGCCGCGCGCTCGCGACGCGACGCGACGTGACGCGCGGCGAGCACGGCGCGACGCAGCACGACGCGCGGCGTGACGGTCTCGGCGCAGCCACGCTTCGGACGAGGACGAGAACGAGGATGAAGACAACGGGGCGCGAGGATCAAAACAAAGGGAGGGCCGTGCGCGCGGGGGACTGTGTACCGAGGATACCGTGGTCGAAGATTCCGAGCGACAATCGAGTCGCGACGTCCACGTATGCGGCACTCCCGCGTCTTTCGGCACCGCTCGCCTTCACCTCCTACTTCTCTTTCTCTCTCTCGCTTCTTCTCTCGCGATTGTTACTCGAGGCGTGCCTGCCGTCGTCGCTTTCACTCGCGACGCGATGCCGCCGAACGCACGATCTCCACGGCGCGGAGCCGCCAAAAACGATCACCAAGTGTCAAGGTTGCCATTGTGCACACATACATGGGCTACGCGCGCTCGAGTATTGCACTCACGCACACACCGTCCCGCCGCCAGTTCCTCCCTCCGCCCCCGTTCCCCACCCCTCGTGCCCCCCGGAAGCCTCTATGACTGCCTGCCTGCCTGCCCGCTTGCTCTCCTCCTCGCCCTCGCCGCCTTAGCACCCGCTGCTGCTGCCGTCGCCGCTGCCACCGCGGTACCGCTATCACAACAATGGCATTGAGGGAAATTACAATACCCGCAGCTTATTTCACGATGACACTGGCTATGGTGACGTCGCGGCTCGCCGATCGCGGCCGCCGATCGAATTCACACGTCGACGAAAAAACTCAGATCCTTACGCGTCCGGCCCGACGCGTTACTCGCCGCGGCTTTTTGTCAGCGAAATTTCGCCGTGGCGCATTCGGCGATCAGCGTTCCGCGAGGGAGTCCCCCCACTACTTGTTCGATTCGCGCGGCGGCGCGCAGCCGCGGCGGCGCGCGCAGGGCCGGCGCGAGCGGGCGCCCTCGCTCGTGTTTACAAACAAACGCCCGGCGGCGGCCGGACGCCGCGACCGCCACCACCACCACCACCACCACCACCACCACCGCCGCCGCCGCCGCCGCGCCGTGGCCAGTTGCTGCTGCTTCGATCGAAGAAGCGTGGACGACGCGTCGCGACGGCGGCGTGCCGATCGGCACTTTCTATGAATTTCTTGATTAATCATTTTCAACGTTTAATTAAAAATTCAAAGGAAACGCCATCTTCAACTATATTCTATAAACTTGTGATTCGAGACTTTGATTCGTTTTCTATTCGATAGAGATCTCTTTAAATGTTAAACTTGGATAATAGAATATATTTTCGTCGTCAGTTGCCAATGAGATTATTTCATTCAACTTAAAGATCTTTTAATTTAACGACTTTACACTTTACTATTTTATAAGTGTTTTAGGATTTGTTCTTGCATTGCCAATTAATTTTTTGTAATTTTTAAAATCTTTCTTTCTTAATATTAATCTTTCACAGATTTAGTTGAAAGAACCTGAATACTTAGCTGCTCGCGCCTACAGCCGCACCTGAATGATGTCATGATCAAACGGCCAATCGGATACCACCGCGATCAACCGTACAAACACCTGACGACACATCGACGGCGTCACCCCGAGCAACCTTCGCTTCTTCGATCTAACCTTCTTTTTACTTTAAAAAAAATCGATCTAAACAATTGCGTTAATTATGTCACGATTATTAATAACAATTCAACGATACGACAAGGCATCAATTTGTCTCGACTTTTTTATCAAATTCAGTCAAGGAGTTGATAAAACAGGACAGCTGATGTTATATATCGATTATCACGAAGGCCCAATAAAAGGCTTGTGCGTCGTAAACAAAAGCATCTTATTGGACGATATTTTCCCGCCATTCTATCTCTCTTATGATTTAAATTCTACTTTCAATTACTGCATTCATTAATGAAATATGTATTAGTCCTTTTACAAAAGTATTTTTTTAATAATTATTACCTCTTGAAATACTATGTCAAGAAAGGTATCTTCGTGGTATCATCATGGATATTTCACTTTCGATCACTTTTTTATCTATTTAAAGTAATCTATTTAAAAATAATCTTTAAAAATTCATAAACATCTTTAAAATTTTTAGAACAAATGTCTGTACTTTATTTTAGAATAAAATAAAATGTAATATATTGTAATTACCTTTGAATAATTTCTATAAATAAAAATTTATTGAACATAGAACACTCATGATGGTACTTTTTACGAAATTAATTAAATGAAACAAAATTTAAAAAAACAATCGTTTTTTTAAAATTGCAACAAAACTTCGGAAAGTATTATTTGGATATTCACATATGAATCGTATATGTATAGTTTTGTTAAATTATTTTATTTCAGTGTTCGTAATGTTTGATAAATCCAATAAATCGTATACTGTATATAAAATGTTTAATATATTAATTTTCATACATATGTATAATTTTGACAAGCGAATTTTCCTGTTTCTATTTAATCAACGTGTTTGCTATTTTCTCGTTAAATGTACAAGTGCGAATTCTCGAAAGAAACGTTTATGTCACCGAAGACACTTTGAAAGAAACGTTTATGTCACCGAAATTATATGTATATATATATATGTATGTATAAATTATTCCAAAGAAGACTGTTCATTGAGATTTTTTATTGCGTACGTAGATTCATTGTAACATAATATGCAACGCATGGTTTCTAAATAGAAAAAGGAAACGTCCGAAATGAAGAGACGCGTACAAATCTCATCCTTAGTCTAAAGCCATGCCTTCGTCGTCATCGTCTTTCTTATCAGGACTAGCGGCCGATGATTGCTTCTTATTCTTGTCGTCTTGTCCTTGTTGCGCTTGCTGTCCCTGACCGTTCTTCGCTTCGGACTCCAACGCGCCGACGAATTCTTCGATGTTTCCACTGGCCGCGGCATTGACGGCGTCCGCTCCCAAGCCGAATTGACGGACGACTGGGCCCGCCTGGCCCGACTGCAAAGCAGACCAGAACATTGATAGCGCCTGGGAGAACTGGGGAGATGATAGCGTGGTAGAGAGGTTGTCCCCGGCTGGCAAGTGCACGTTCATAGCACTCTCCAGGCTCTCCGTCGTAGAGATCGCCGCCGGGATAGCGTTGGTCAGCTCTGTTGCTACGCCCCTCTGCCGGACAATAAGCTGCGCTGTAGCTGGACGAAAGCAACAGACATACCCGGAGAAACTTCCCCAACTGCTCAGCACAGCCAGAGTCTCTGACAGCCAGGAAAAGTTCAGACAAAGGAAAGTATTGAACAGTGAGAAAACCATGCCTCTGTCTTTTCGAATCTTGCTCTAATGACAATGTCTTGCAAATTAACAACCAATCAATTCGATAACCATTAGATCGAATTTTTCAAACAATTGTTATGGTGCGTACTTGTTTTTTTTTTAGCACTTCTCCCCATCAAAGATACTTTTGCATCAAATAACTTAACAACGCATGTTAGTAAACATAATTTCACAAAATTATAGGAAATATACAATATGTTAAACAGTTTTGCAAGAAAATATTACTACATAAAACTGCATTGAACTAAGTAACACTGAAAGCGATAACGCAGTTCGCTTATAGATTATTAAAACCTTACTGAGTTTCTGAGACCGAGAAAGACAAACACAACGTTGTAACATTAGCAAGAACTTATTGATCTCGTGACTTCTATAATGATATTATCATCTACAAGCACATAAAAACTAACACATAAACTTAGTTGTAACACATTAAAACAAAACTTCGACTAAATTTAAGTACATTAGTTAAGTGTCTGTTATTCCACCACAAATTTCTTTAGTTTTGTTAATTTAGTAATACATGTAGTATTTTCAACGTTAATTTTCTAGCAATGTATTATATGAATTGTTATTAATTATTCATGAATAACAAAATTAAAAAATTTGCTCACTCAGAAAAAGAGAACCAATTTAAACACTTGTAAAACACTGAATGAGCCTGAAAATTATTCTGCGACTTCTGTTATCAAGAATGACACTTTATATTCCTGATAGTGATAACAGCTGTAAAAAAAAACAATTAGTAACAAATAATCAGTAGATAATCAAATCTGTTCCAATAAACTATTTCTGGAATTTTCTACATTACACTTTATTTACGCACTTCCATATAGATTCTGTTCTGATTGTATATATAGTTTATCACTTACTTATTGTGTTTTCAAAATATTATATTTTTTTATATGTACAAACTGTAAAAATACCGTTCTTCTTCTGTATTCTTCTAATCTTACTCCTTCATATTAAAGGATATAATAACAATAATTGATGACAATAAATTTTTTTATCTTTTCATTTGATAAGAAAATATATGTATAATCAATATCATATGGTCCATACTCATATATTTAATAATAACATTTATCTTCTTTAAGACGTAAAACATTAAAGGTGTGATCTTGCAACCACAATTTATTATAGGATGAGAGAAGGGATTTAATCTTATCTTTTCATATATGAAGGAAAACTATGTTATCTGCGTATAAATTGATGCCTAAAGATCAATTTTGCACTAAAATAATAATCTTATTATTATTGATTAAATTGATATATCTTTAATATAAAAATTATTTATTTCAAAATTATTCATAGAAATATTTTAATATTAGACAAACAATATTTTTTTAGAATTAGGTAAGAATGCAAATGTATAATACATCAATATTGTATATGCAGCATTCTTGAGAAAATTAATCAAATTTTATTTGATTAATATTTGTGATTGAAAACATTTTCAATATATAAAAGATTTTTATACATTTACTGTAATCTTTGTTTGTATTAAAAAATAAGAGTAATGACATGCATATGTTTAAAGCAAGCTTGTTAACTTATAGTAAACACCTTATAATGCAATTTTAACGTAAAACGTTTCATAATTGTTTATTAAAAATCACTTATAAGATGTCCCATGTATCATTAAAAATGTTAATCATTACTTGATTGACAAATTTGAAGATGCTCTTTCCTTAGAAGAAAAATATCATTGGTTTTTTTATTTTAAATATTCTTTATTTTAATAATTAAGTTACAAGTTTATGTTAAAGAATTAAAGTTTATCTAATAATTATTAATAAATTAACGAAGATAATTTTACTTTATCTTTTCTCTTCAATGTAATCCATTGCAAGCTGTAATATTATGTATTTTTTTTATGTATATAGATGCTTGAACATTTTCATTAAACGTAAATTAATTATGAAAAAACTAAAAAATCTGTGATGGAAAAAATCAAGCAATTTTGAGATACTATATATATATATATATATATATATGCATATATATATATATATATATATATATGCATACACACACATATATTTATGTAATTGTATGTATTCATGTAACCAACATTAAAAATTTATAACAGAGGCATCTTCTGCTCACAAAATTCTAACATCTTCAATCACCTGTTATCAATTATTCCATGCTGATTCAAAACTCTTCTAATTCAATTATTCAAAGAATAATTGTGAATAAGAAACATAAAAAAATTGCACATAAATTATTTGTTAGAAAATTTGATTATCTTTCAATCAAAATTTCAATCCAATTCAACGTTTTTAAACTAGTAATAGATATGAAAGAAAGCAATATGATATTACCTGTACAGCAGGTTCCGTTCGAGACGGTGTCGGAATTTCCGACAAAAAGTTCTGCAAATCGCTAAGCTGTATTCTATTACTTGGAGCCGCTGCCGTCGCGGCTGGCGTGGACGGAGCTGTCGTTCTCGTTGACGATTTATTATTACCTAAATAAATATATCATTAGAATACACAATTTTATTTAAACAAATGGTTAACTCACTCGAAGATTTTGAATCCGTATTAGGTCCAGGAGTCAACGAATGGGGCGGTCTAGTCACATTCGTAGTGGCTGGAGTGGACGAGGTCGTAGTGGAAGCCCTTGTACTTTGAACACTGTGCGGTCTATTCATTGTACCTAATAAACTGCCCAGACCACCAATCTGACCAACACCACCAAACAATTGTATGAGCTGCTGCTGCGACATGTTGTTCAACAAATTCTGAAGATCTCCCTCGGCGTTGGTACCGCCGCTTCTCTGAGAACCTGGAGTTGGTGGATTGTTAAGTACGTCATTGATCTTTCTGCAGTGCTCCTCATCTTTATCAGTTTTGAGATCCTGATACAAGAAAAATATGCATTTTGTAAAGTCACGTTTAATATGCATTTAAATCAAGGATTAATTTAATATAACACGAAATAAATATTATCAAATATTTATTAAATTATATAAAAAAAGATAGATATAAATTAATTTATTCCAACTTAATTATCATAATTCTATATATTTATGCAAAAATACAGTATTATTAATAAATTAATAAAGATAACTTTATTTTTTATTTTTTCTCTTATATAAAATTTAATCTATCATCAAAAGCCATTAAGAGCATATGTTTATTATGGGAAAATTATTGATGCTCTAACATTTTCATTAAATATAAATTGATCGCAAAAAAATGATGGAAAAAAAATTCAGATAAATATTATTAAAAAATATAGAGAATAATAAGGCTAAATATTATCAAATGTATAAATTATATAAACAAGATAGAATCATTCAATTTCAATCTGAATTTTTTTTCCATCATTTTTTTGCGATCAATTTATATTTAATGAAAATGTTAGAGCATCAATAATTTTCCCATAATTTTGTAATTACAAAGCTGTACATTTTCTATACCTGGAGCCAAAAGAAGAACTTCTTATTTGACGACTTGAACCTTAGAAGATAGACTCTGCCAGTTTTACATTGAGGAACATGTTTAAACTCGCAATCGTCAGGGAAGATAATCAAGTCCTGAAAACATACACATGTTCACAATTGTAGAAATGTATATATTATATATTTAATAAAAATTGCAAATTACTGTAACAAAATATAGTACAATGCAACAAAATGTAACAAACTCTCTAAAACCTGATACCAAAATCTATAATATAGTTACTGATGCTGGATCAGTAAGAACTATTTCATTTATGTTAACTAAAAAGCATTAATTAATTTCAATAAATCAAAATGACATAAATTCTAAAAAAAATTTAATACTAATAAGGGAAGATTCTCAACTCAATAATTTAAAAAAATTATGAAATTTTGGCAATATATTGATATTTTGATAAATATCTAATAAATTACTTTTTTTCTGTCCAAATTCACTCTAAAGAAAATCAACTTGAAAATTGGTTAAATTTTTGTTTTTATTATTCATCAACAAAAGAAAATAAAATTTTATTTAAATAAAAAAAAATTATTTTATTTAATGAGATTAATCAATTTGAGAACTTATTATAACGTAATTATATCCAAATAAAATAAAAACGAAAAATGATCAATTATCACTTTGACCTCTTCAGGATGAATTGAGCAGTAAAAATAAGTTTACTGCACATTAAAATATTCTATATTGCTACAGTTTCATAATTTTGCTATATTGCTATATTGCTACAGTTTCATAATTTTTTACATTACCGAGTTGAAGACCTTCCCTTGCATTTAGTTTATTTTATATTTTCCTGAAAAAATATTTATAACTGAGCGAATCCAGTAAACTCAAGTCAGCTCCGGAAGGTTAAGAGATGCAGTTTCTCAGAGCAAATAAAAAGCGTTTTTTCTTTCGCGGGATTTTCCTACAGACTCATTAAGAGCAAGAATAATTGTCCTACATCCTCAACCACTCCAGTCGTGCGGTCCTTCCAGCAGAAGTGCATCAGCGAGTCGTCGGACTGGTAGACGTACAGTTGGCCCTTCCGCGTGTCCGGATAAACCATTTTTCCTTTCACGGTCATTTTACCAGCTTTGAACTCCACGAGATTTTTCGAAGCCCCACGCGAAGCATTGTTGCCGAAGAGTGCACCGCTCGACATTTTCGCCGATGTAAAAGAAAGATTGCCGTGTGCAACGTGAACAAATCTCGAATTCCAACGACCGACCACGTCCGACTCTCCCACTTTACTTACGCACAGGACACAGACGCGCCGATGACATTGCATTTCAAGATGGCGGCGCGAAGCAGACCACGCGGTGTGAGAGGAAAGGAGAGAGACAGCAATTGGAGGAGAGAAAAAGAAGGATTGTATCTGCAGAGAGAAAACTACATTATTCATAAGTCGATTCTTATTTGACCATCTTATAATGTCTTAAGATCTTAATACGACTTTCTGATTGATTGATGATATCTTGAAGGTACTTTAGGATATACGGTATATTTATATAATAAATCGATTCTTATATTAAAAACCGCTTTATGGAAGAAATTAATCTGAACACAAATCGAATGTTTCATTCTCATTATTTTTAGCGTAATCTACTATAAATGATAACGAACGTTCATATAATTCGCTGTGTGTTTGTTCGTTAAATGTGTACTCAGCTTTAAGTACCATCTTAAGATGTCATCAACCAATCAGAGAGCCGTATTAGCATCTTAAGCATTGGGCGCATTCAAATCGGCAAAGCGGCAAGGTTGCTCGACGAGCGATTAAATATGATTAATTACTGACTAGAAAATGAGACGAAGAAATTTCCTTGATCTTGCATCTCGCACGTTCTATTACATTCATATATATAATGGTACAGTCATGGTGTGTGTATATTCTGTAATAATACGTGATTCAGGCACGCCAAGTTTTTATGCGTCAGTTTGATTTGTTCAAAGATGTACATACATATAATACGTATCATTTAATTGAGTACGTTTTACAAAGATCTTTTAAGATAATAAAACAAAAAGAATTACCGCTTGAGTTTTATTTTTTTTAAATCGTATGTATACATACCCATACAGCACACTAATATTGTATCAACATCTCAGCAATATTTATAATCGCAAGATTGCGAATATTGCAGCAACATTGTGAAATATTGATACAATATTAATGAGACATTGTAGCAATGTCTAATGTAAAAAAATCAATATAGATTCAATATTGAAAAAATATTCACACTTCAACATTGCTACAATGTTGCTGTTCTGTGCGTGTATGAAAGATATATATATACATATACATATATATATATATATATATATATATATATATATATATAATGTTTTGAGGAAATATACATTTTTGGGAAGTATGTACATATAAAAAATATCTATTCGATCAAGGAGCGCATAAACTTGGCGTCTTTTTTACCTTCTTTAGCAATTAAGATAAATCATGTTTCAAGTTGTTTAGATTGATCATAATAGTTTCCGGTAAATTTTATTATACGTTTTCCTGGAATTGCAAATGATTCCTTCTTTATTCGACTCCTATACATACAAGCGGTTTTCCCGCAGATTACATGTACGTTTGCGTACGTACTTGCAATGTATTAATGAAGATTATCGTTCTTAGTATACTCTTATTTTTTTTATTTGCTAACCCAGTGAGCATAAAAACATTAATAAATAAAAATTTTGAAATATTGATCTTATATAAATTTTAATTATATCAACGTTATTATATAACATTTTATAAATGTACATATGCCTAATAACATATTTTTGAATATTTAAAAAATGTTTTAATAATATTCCAAATATTTGATACGTTTATTGAGGTAAGTCTAAGTCAACATATCTGCAATAGTTTAAAATATTTTATGTTTCATTAAAATAATAAGAATTTAGTGTTGTTATGTTTGTATTACTTTAATTTTTTTATTTTATATTAATAACTCTTTTAAAATAATAATTTAAAAGAATTTATCTAAGATTTATTTTACATTAATTATTTATTTAGAATTATGATTTAAAATAAACCAATAAAATTTTTTACATTTATTATTGTATCATATATAATTAATCTCTTTTTCTGGTTGTGTTCTTATTTAAATAAATAACAAAAAAGTTATTCTAAATCTTCTGCATATATAAAAATTAATTTAAAAAAACTAGAACTTTATGTATATTGTAAAAAATATGCTTTAATTATATGTTTCAACTTTTTCACAACGTATATTGAACTAATCTATCAGTGATATATACGTATTAACACAAAGTGTTGACAGATTATCACTGACAATAGTTGTGTCCTGCATGCAGAAATCAAGGAAAATTGATAGTGGTTCTAGCTTGGAAATTTCCGAATCAATTAAGATTCCTGAAGAAAAAGATTCTTGTATACAACATTACAAACTATATATTCTAAGACGTTGTTACATGTTATTAAATATTCCAATAACATTGTTAAAATGATATTTTACTTACTGGGAGTGGTTAGCCTTGAATCATATATCATAGTCGCCGTTACGTTCACTTATTTGCGCGTATATGTTAGAGAATCTTGGAATATCTTTTTCAGATTCACATGTTCTCGCTTGTTATCAACACGCGTATAAGACTTCTATTTCTTTCCTCTTGTTTTGCTAAGAGCGGACAACGTATTACTAAAAAAATGTAAGAAAAACTATTTATCTTAATATCAAAACCGTTTATCTTAATATCCAAAGTTAATTATTTATAAAGTTCGAGTGTAGCCATTAGCACATAATTATATCACTAATGACTAACATTTGCACATATATATTGCACGTAAAGGGAACAACAGATATCATTAAATATTTGTTATATAGAGCATATTCCTATAATTATATAGCAGTTACAAATTGTGTCAACTGGATTTTTTCTTTACATCTTGATTTCAGTAGACTTTCATACGCATATATTAAAAAGCCTATTTTCTATATCATACATTTATAAACATTTTTTCAGCCACTTGGTCTGATCCAATAGTGAAAGATGAACTGTTTGTACATCGGTTTTATATTTTTCATATATAATTATTATGTAATATGGGGTCAGAACTCGAAAATTCCAACTAAGAATACTGTTCATAATGTTAACAGTGGGAACTCTATGGTAATATAAATTAATACAAAATTATATAATAAAGAGTTATATTTTTTTCTTATATATATAAATGATTGCAGGTAATAATGGAGCATAAATCTACTGTATTCCCAGGTCATTGTCCGAAAGATATGATTGTCTATAACTTAATCGACAGTGAGAAGAACGAATCGATATGTGATTGTAGACCTCGATTCTTGTACTTCCGATTGAACGATTCTTGCCATGAAGCTTACAGACAAGGTCCTTGTCCACCTAAGAATTATGTTGTTCTTCCTGAGAACGAGATGGTTCCTCGCTGTGTGGAGAATCCTTGCTTGCAAGATGGAATGGTGCAGTATAATGCCAAGTGTTATCCTCTTAGAAAGAAAGGACCATGTGCATCCAATGAAATGATATTAAGTGTGAATGAAACTACCTTCCAATTGGAATGTATAGATACAAGCATTGGACCTCTGTACACAATTGATCCTCCTTTAAACCTCTGTCCAAAAGGCAGCGTTAGGAGTACACTTGGAATATGCAAAAAAGTATGAATACATATGTTATATTTTGATCTAGTTTATCATATGCTCTCTATTGCAATGTCTTACCTACATATAATATAATTCAACATATAAGATACATTGTAATTATATATATATATATATATATATATATGCTTAATTTTTCAGAAAAAATGGCAAACAAAGTCTCAGTGATGCATCAGGATAAAATATTTTGTATTTTAATTTAAATTAAGTCACTATAGACGTATCATTTTCATCCGCTACTTTGTTTCCATATAGATGGACAGGTATAGAGAGACCCATCCACTGAGAACCTGAATAATTCAAAATCTTTTGCAGACCTGTTGCTATAATTTATTGCAATGCAGCAAGACATCTTGAAATTGCAATTTACATTGGTTGCAGTCAGCCAAAAAAAAAAAACAGCTTTGCAACTATTGTAAAATTCTTTAATACAATTAGTTTTTTTTCTTATTGTTAATTTGTCACCATGTACATACAACCTGTCAGCCAGTGGACAGCCAGTGAACCAAGATAGCGGGTGAGAATCTAATACTTATTTCTATAGTGTTCTAATTTAAATACAAGTTTAGGTACATGCACACGTTACAAGATATACACTTGAAGAATATTAACTAATAAAATGTAAGCATCATATAACAAATATTTAAACCAATATTCGTAGTCTATTCTTATATTTAAGATCATCTTAAGTATTGTCTTATGTCATCAAACAGAGAGCTGTATTATCATCTTAAGACATTAGTTAAGACGATCTTGAAATAAGAATCTACTATGAACTACTGATTTTAGATTTTGTATTCCTAATCTTAATATTCTGGTTGTCTTATAAATTATACACATATATATACCGTAGTAAACATTAAAATAACTTTGCCCAACAGTTGAGTCAGCCATTAATTCATGGCGCCACTGATATCCCACTTCCTCCAACTTCCTCTTCCTACTCCGTCCAAAGGCGTCGACTCTTCTGATTCTTTGTGTCTGTTCCTCGTGCTTGCTAGCACTGGCCAGCACCGGTCCATGCGTTGTTTTTGTAGGTTAAGTTAATGTTGCTCGGTACATTCGTCATATTGTGTATTATTTCAATTAGTACCGTAATTTAATCATACGAATAATCGCAACATGGTCGTTTTCACTTGTAACCACTGTGGTGATTCGTTGAAAAAACCCAAAGTAGCTATACATTATCAAATGATCTGTCGAAATGTGCCCTTCGTAACCTGCGTGGATTGCCTGAAGGACTTTCGGTAAGAATTTAAGTGATGGATGAGCGAATTATTCTTTAGAAAGATAATGTCACAAATATATATTTTATGAATTTTGAGATATATAAACTGATGAAATTGTAGAAATATTCCGGATAATATTTCAACAATCCTAAGCCTATTTTTATCTGAACATGCACAGTGCCTTTTCTCTTTTTTTTTACTGGAGAGAAAAAGAGAAAAAATTAACTGTACACTTATTGCAGCAAAAGGTTTTTAACTCATTAATTAATTAATTACATTATGCGTAAGTACAATTTTGCTTTGTAAAAGCAAATGCTGCATTTATGCATAATGTGATCAATCAATAAATTAAAAAAAACTTATCTGTTGTTGCAACTTATTGAACTTCTATGCTATCTGGGATGTAAAAAATAAAATTTTCATAGTTTTAAAAAAATCAACGAGAACGTGCATACTTCAAGAATTTTAATTAGTCTTATCAATTAGTCAATATATACTAATAATTATATTTTTAATATTCTTAATTCCAAAAGAAACGACGAGTATGTCGCCCACACTAAATGCATAACTGAAGCTGAAAGGTATGGTGCTAAAGATTATGTTCCAAAGCCCAATGCAAATAAGGGCGAGCGTAAGCAACAAGAATGGATTAACGTTGTTAATGATTTGCTGAACGGGACGGTGGAACTGTCCAGGGCCGAGCGGAATTTTCTCAATCTTTTATCGAAATACGAGAATATACCAAGGAAGAAGGCTAAATTTCTTAATTTTGTGCACAATGCATTAGGCAATCGTGCAAATGCGTCGATTGTGGACAGCGTTTGGGATAAAATGGAAAATGCGCACAAGCAGAATCAACAAGTGGCTCCACAAAAAAATACTACACAAAGTCAGGAACAGAACAAAGGTGAGTTTTTTTTAAAAACAAGTCTGTATAATATTATTGAAATAGGAAAAGTTTCTTATAATATGAATTATACATATAAAAATGAGTATTATACATGCACGAGATAATAACTATTATCTTAAATATCTTTAAAATTATGAGAGTAAAAAATTATCTAATAAAAATTACAGAGGTGGTTATCTTGTTATAAACCCTTTTTCTAAATGGAATAATTTCAAAACTTTAAAGTCACCTTTGTTTTTTGAAATAATTCTTTTTTAATATAATATGCTTCTTTTCATTCTTTTGCACATAAAAGTATGAAATTTGAATTATAAAAAATTGTAAACAATTAGAAAAAGTTACAAAAAAATGATGCAACTTCTATTATATGATATTTTTTTAGTAGAATTATACAAAATTTTTGAGCATAATTATACAAAAATTTTTTTAATTCTGTTTCTAAAAAAAAGTCACTGTTATAAGATAACCACTATATAATTTCTGTTAGATAAATTTTTCTCTTATTGTCACAATTTTGAAAATAGAAGAAACATATGTTTAAAAAATTGTATTTTTTTAAATACTCAAGGTAGCAACAGTTACTGCTTCATTCTATATTTAATAAAAAATATATAAAATATATAAGTAAAATATTTGTTCTTCAACAGATGATACAACATGTATTGGAAATGTAAATTCTAATAGCACGTTTGATAATCAGAACATTGCTGAGAATCAAAATAATGAAAATATATGTAGAGAAAATGATTCTGCAAATCATGAAAATGGAATTGACAAAGTATGCGAGATGAGCAATGGTCATTTATCTGAAAAACAAAGTAAAGCTAAAAAACGTCAGTTAGAACCAACGAGCACTCAATTACCAGAGGAAAATCAAACTGCTGCGAAGATTCCAAAGCAATCCGTTTCGGATGCAAGCGATAATAGTAACGTAGCTTCATTCTGTTGGAAGAAGACTATTTTAGAAATTTTACAAGCCAAGGGTGAAATGTCTTTAAAAAAATTGCGAGATAAGGCTATGAAAAAATGTATATGTTATATTTTTAGCTTGAATGACAATACCTTCAAACTGACTGAATATGAAAAAGCTATTGCAAAGTTTAACAAAACACTGGAAAAGCTGAAAAAATCGTCTGTAATATGTATTTCAGAAAATAAAGTACAATTACCTTAGCCAAATAAATCAATGTGTCACGTTTAAAAACGAAATCATCAGAAATTGTAAAATAGATGCTATAAACATAAAAAGAACCATTTTACTTGACTGTCCTGTTTTTACGAAGTTATAATGCTAAATTAGACTAATATTTTTTAATTTGTATTAACTCGAGTTAATAAAAAAAGATTCTAATGTATTCATTTGTCATATAGATTTGCCAATCTTTAAAATTTTAGAAACGTCAAGCATCAAGAGAAAGGTCTGGATATTCCATATTCAGTATTAATTTTAGGATTAAATTTTTGTTTGAATTACATGAAATGAACTCGTAATAAAATTGCTGTCATTTCATTCATTTATTATATAAAAGTCTATTTTTATACAGTTTATGACAAATTTATTTCTTACAATAAATACTTAACAATTAAGATAGTTGGAAGATATGTGATCTTATTACGTACACATATTGATATTTTTTGTATTATTTGGAAGAGATTCTTTTATAGTAAAGAGCAGAATTTTTTAAATATATACAATCTTAATTCTCTCTTGATATATTGCGTTCTTAATGTGAATCGGAAGGAAAATCGTGCAAGAATTTTTCGGAATACCACCCGTGATCACTCATAGTTGCTAAAAGACCCTTTGTAAGTACTTTGGCATCGTTAGCACCGAAATAAATCAGCTGTTGATCATACAACTGTGTTACCGTTCCTCCTAAAGCACTATAAGAAACACAAGAAATAAGCAACAAATTTTACATAATATTGAGCAAGTACAATGCAATATTACATAAGTACTATGTAAGATTAAGTAAAATATTTAAGAAACAGTACCTAAGAATTGCAGTGCCTGCGCATATATCCCATTTCTTAATAGCAGTCGTATGAACGTACGCAGTCGCATTACCAGCGGCTACTTCCAAAAATTTATATCCTAAAATAAAACATTTATATTTTCATATTCTACATAAAATTCTTAATAATAATGATAACAATTAAACACGAAAAGAATGCAGGGATGAATAACGAAAAATAGGAAACAATGCAAATCTAGAACGGCTAGAATAATATGTATCATGTGCGTAAAATTATTATTCATTTTCACTTCCTTTCACGCGAGTCTTTAATAGCGAATTATGAAAATAGTATTGCGTAATTGAAAAAAAACTTCACCTGCACCAGCAGCAGAAATAATTTTAACGTTTTCGCCAAAGGCAACTTTAGATGAATTTTTTACTTGTCCAGCATGTGAAAGAGATACAATTAAGATAGGTGTTTTATAATCCTTTACCTGTTCAACAAAAGTTAGCTAAATAATACGTTTCAAAATTTATTACAATTTCCTTCATTATTATCTCGAATTCACAATTACCTTCGAAAAATTTTTTAAGTTTCTTGACACACCGTGATTGCTCCACGTCCAGAATAGACTGTAATTTTGTCTTGTCTCAAACGGTTTATATATGACACCAATAATTGGTTGTCCCTTAACGGCTACGCATACCATAGTGGATACATATTGCAGTAAATTCTCTAAAAATATAATAAGTTATTTTGCAAAAGCTTGCTTCGTAAAAAGCTACGGGTAAAAAAAGTTCTAGAACCACCGAGTATTTTTCTAGTACTTAAAAAACTTTGTTTAATATTTGAAAAAAACTCGGTGAATTTGGAATATCCAGTGTCTTAGTTTCTTAATTTTTAAATAACAAATTTCTGCGCCTCTATATGTTAAATTATTTATTTAGGGAATGAGCTTTACCCACATCATCTTAATATTTCTGAGATTGTTACATCATATGTATCATATAATTATGTCCAAAAATTTATTTCTATTGTATGATCCTGGAAACACAATTGGTGATTTTTCAATATCTAATCAATCAATATCATAAAGGATTGAGAAGATATTATTTCCAAATTGCAATTGTAGATAATACATTTTTCTTGTATTTATCTACAATCTAATCTTTAGATCTCTTTTATATAAAATTTGTGTTGCCAACTTATCAAATGTATTACGAATATATTTAAAACATAAAAATGCACAATATTGGTCATCTGAAAAATAACCATTTTTGGCATAAATAACTTGCAAAATAATTTTGTTAGAAGTATACTGGAATATTAGTGGTAAAGGTGCACCTATACCTGTGAATTCCTTGGTCGCATCGAGAGGATCTATCCAAATTGTAATATCATTAACGTTTACAATATCGTCGCTCAAATCATAACCTTCGATACTTTTAACAGAATTCTTAATATCTTCTACTTCAATGTTATCGCAATCTTGCGATGTTTCCTCAGATATCACAGTAATCCCTGGGAATGCTTCTGTCAAAGAGCGATACATAGCACAGTGAGATTTATAATCTGCCGCTGTCACTGGATCATTTACCCCTTTAAAGGACAGAAAAAAGATTATTTACCCCTTTAAAGGACAGAAAAAAGATCATTGTTACTGTTTTGCATTTACCAAGATTCAGGAAAACAAGAGATTGTATAAAATATTTTGAAAGATAGAAATATGATAGACAATTGTGTACCAAACACAATTTGTCTTAAATTATACATTGTCAATTACCTTCCCTCGTCTGACCTTTGCTCTCTATCTTGAATTTGATTTGATCGTGCACCATCACCACTTCCAGTCCCCCAATCTCCGCCGCTCTTATCGCAGCGGCAAGAAGTCGCTTTAGAGACACATTTTTGTCATTCGCACGTCGATTCGTGCAAAGGTAAACGATGCCTAGGAGCACAAGAGCGCACAGAAGTAACCTTTGCGTACGCACGCTCATTCCGCCGATTACTGGCGAATTAGCAATGTGCGACCAGTTAATAAAACGTTAAAATTTATCACTGTGCGACTTTGTGAGTCTTTAGTGCAATTACAGAAAACCTGTAATGATAAACATATAAATGGTTAATGTATATAATTTTATATATATGTATACATAAAATATTGTATTTTTAATACAATTTTTTATATAATTATCTAATAATTATTACTTCATAATTATTAAGATTGTAATAAGCGATATCATACATAAAAAGTTGTGATATATATACATGTATATATGAATATATAAATTTTGTATATATGTATACATACATACATATATGTATGTGTGTGTGTGTGTGTGTGTGTGTGTGTGTGTGTGTGTGTGTATATATATATATGTATATATATATATATATATATATATATATATATATACACACATATATGAATATGTACCGTAAAAGCATAAAATCAATACTTATAAAATAAATAAAATTAATACTTATAAAACTTACTTTTTGTATAACTTACTAGTAAATTTAAACAATCGGTACTCTAATTTTATTAATAGTGTTTCAACAACAAGACAACGCTCTTATTGTTTACATACATATAAATACGACGCGGCTCTTCCATAACCTTGTCTACTGGTTGTGTAGACGCGAAATAGGGTGCGTTGAGTGCGTTTTATTCAGCACTCGCAAGAGTCGCAAGACGCATGATCACCCCTTGTCGTTCGCAAGTTGCAAGCACTGTGAGCGCACCCTAACCTCTAATTGCTCCGGCAGAGAGGAACCTGAGAGCGGCCACGGCGGCCTTTTTCCTATAACGCTTCGAAACTCCCGTACACTAGTGACGCACATCTATTCTGGTCAGAACGGGAACTACGTGTCACATCCATTTTGCAACCCGCCGTTAAAAACAGTGTGGATGTTAGCACGGACAACAACCCACATCCATCTCTCGAGAAATGGATGTAGGTTGTTGTCCGTGCTAACATCCATTTTGCTGCAAATAAAATCTGACGCGTATCGCGTATGTTGCATCCAGAACAGGGGTCGAGAATGTGCACAAATGATTAATTACGTCTACTTTCGCGTAATTTTTTATTTATTATAGTCTGAATTATTTACATTAACATTGATATTAATACATATCAATACGTTTATGCCCATATTTTGCACAATCATATTTTTACTTAAAAAAGATGTTTAAGTAACAGAGAGAATTTGGTTCTTTAATAAAGAAACATTCATTTTACGCAGTACTTAAAAAATAATTGTAATTAACATCGCATCATATGATGAAGAAGAAATAAATGTCTTTCTACGAATAAATATACCATCTTTTTATTTTTACATAATTCTTTATTATTTAAATGTCTTCAAATTATGCTTTTGAAAAAATTAGTTTTTTAATTTTTTTAAATCTTGACGCAACTCTCTCTCTCTCTCTCTTTATCTTTTTCTCTCTTTCTCTTTTAACGTGATTGTTCTTTAATTGTTTAGGCTGATTATGATAAAAGTTAGAACTCTTCGGGGGGCTATCAGAACACAGAGATTATGGAGAAATTTGCAAAAAAAGTTTTACTCAAAAATTTCGAACTTTGACTGATATAACTCTTTCGTTTTAACTTTAGCGATTCGTTCCATTATGATAAAAGTTAGAACTCTTCGGTGGGCTATGAAAACACAGAGATAATAGAGAAATTCGCAAAAATAGTTTTACTCAAAAATTTCGTACTTTGACTGATATTACTCTTTCGTTTTTCACTTTAGCGATTTGATCCATCATGATAAGAGTTAGAATTCTTATGGGGCTATCAGAACTCGCGAAATATTGGCAAAACTCGCAAAAAAAAGTTTATTTAGAAATTTCGAATTTTGACTCATATAACTCTTTCGTTTTTGACTTTAGCGATTCGAACCATTATGATAAAAGTTAGAACTATTCCAGGGGTTATCAGAACACAGAGATATTGGAGAAAGTCGCAAAAAAGATTATATTAAAAAATATCGAACTTTGACTGATATAAGTCTTTCGTTTTTCACTTTAGCGATTCGATCCATTATCATAAAAGTTAGAATTCTTCTGGGGGCTATCAGAACACAGAGATATTGGAGAAAATCGCAAAAAAAATTTTACTCAAAAATTTGGAACTTTGACTGATATAACTCTTTCGTTTTTACTTTAGCGATTCGATCCATTATCATAAAAGCTAGAACTCTTCGGGGGGCTATCAGAACACAGAGATATTGGAGGAATTCGCAAAAAAAATTTTACTCATAAATTACGAACTTTGACTGATATATCTCTTTCGTTTTTCACTTTAGCGATTCGATCCATTATGATAAAAGTTAGAACTATTCTGGGGGGTATCAGAACACAGAGATATTGGAGAAAGTCGCAAAAAAAATTTTATTCAAAAATATCGAACTTTGACTGATATAAGTCTTTCGTTTTTCACTTTAGCGATTCGATCCATTATCATAAAAGTTAGAATTCTTCTGGGGGCTATAAGAACACAGAGATATTGCAGAAAGTCGCAAAAAAAATTTTACTAAAAAATTTGGAACTTTGAATGATATAACTCTTTTGTTTTTCACTTTAGCAATTCGATCCATTATCATAAAAGTTAGAACTTTTCTGGTGGCTATCAGAACACAGAAATATTGGAGAAATACGCAAAAAAAATTTTACTCAAAAATTTGGAACTTTGAATGATATAACTCTTTCGTTTTTCACTTTAGCGATTTGACCCATTATGATAAAAGTTAGAACTATTCTGGGGGCTATCAGAACACAAAGATATTGGAGAAAGTAGCAAAAAAAATTTTACTCAAAAATTTCGAACTTGGACTGATATAACTCTTTCGTTTTTCACTTTAGCGATTCGGTCCATTATGATAAAAGTTAGAACTATTCTGGGGGCTATCAGAACACAGAGATATTGGAGAAAATCGCAAAAAAAATTTTACTCAAAAATTTCGAACTTTGACTGATATAACTCTTTCGTTTTTCACTTTAGCGATTCGATCCATTATCATAAAAGTTTGAACTCTTCTGGTGGCTATCAGAACACAGAGATATTGGAGAAAGTCGCAAAAAAAGTTTTACTCAAAAATTTCGAACTTTAACTGATGTGGCGAACCAAAATCCGCCACCAACATACGCGCGCGCGCGAGCGCGCAGGCAAGCCGCGGGCGCCAGCGTGGACGTGAGCGCCGGCGCTAGTTCAGGCGCCGCCGCTAGGCGGCCGCTTTCTCGGGAATCAAATGCATCCACCGAGCGCATATAATACGCGACGGCAACCCGTCAAGCACGCATCCTCCGATCGAGGCTGAGCTCCTTTTGGGCCCTTCGATCTCGAGAATCGTCACCTGAGGTGCGCTTCTTTACGGGCCCTCTCTCTTGGTGTACCCAGAGGTGCGCTCCTTTCCGGGCCCTCTCCCTTGGTATAAACCGAGGTGCGCTCCTGCACGGGCTCTCACTCTTGGTGTAACACGAGGTGCGCTCCCTCCAGGGCCCTCAGTTTTTTGGTCGAAGAGCTTCGTGGCACGCCAAACTGCCTCGTCGACGTCTTCAACGGGACAGTCCCGGTCCTTATCCGCACCCGGACTGCCCGCGGTGCATCTGTCCTGACGGGTGCCAGGGTGCTCCCATACCCGACCAAGGCGTAGCGTTCATTCCCTGGAAGCTAGTGGGAGTAGAGCTACCACGGCAAGACGATCCCCGACGCCGGTGCACCGTGACGAGGAATCAAAGGACACAAACGTCTCCACCCGCTTCGACTACGTCCAGTGGTATCCAGACATCCCCTACGCCTGCCACGAGCACTCCGCCGAGGCCCAGAAGCGTCGTCGTCGTCCCAGTCGCTCCATCGCCGCGTTCTCCGCGTCCTATCACGCCAGAGCGATCTCTCCCCGCAGAAAAGAGGGAGAAAAAGAAGAGGAAGAAGGATAAATTAATACGCAATTTATTCGGCAACTGACAGACTTTTTTAGGCGCCTCCGGGCGCCGCCTAAGCCACTACCAAAGAGAAAGGTCACACTTACATAAAACACATCTGTAACAAAGAGCTATTCTATTAAAGAACACGTGAACATATAACGTTCATTTATTTGTGGAACCTTCTGATACCATAAGCTAACCCACAAATTGGTGACCCCGACGTAATCTGAAATCAGCACCATGACAGAGGCACATGGTAGTGGCACCAACGCAACAGAGGAACGTCCGCACATCCACCGAGTAGCCCTCAAAATACCTCCTTTTTGGGCCGACGAGCCCGAACTATGATTTGCTCAGCTGGAAGGCCGGTTTATGCTAGGAGGCATAACGCAAGACAGTACGAAATACGCTTATGTATTGTCACACATCGAAACGAAGCACGCCAAGGAAATCAAGGATCTAATTACGAAGCCTCCTGCGGAGAACAAGTATGAAAATTTAAAAAAGGCCCTCATACAAAGACTATCGATTTCGCAAGAGCAACAGATCCGACAGCTACTAGAACACGAAGAGATCGGGGATCGTAGGCCGTCACAATTTCTACGACACCTACAAGCCCTCGCAAACTCCGCCATCCCAGACCAGCTACTACGAACCCTGTGGATGGGCAGATTGCCGTCACAACTGCAAGCCATTTTAGCCACCCGAACGGCAGATGATCTCGAGGCAGTAGCCGAGCAGGCTGACCGCATTCACGAGGTCGCCAACAGAGCTACAGGAGTCGCTAGCCTACAATCTGCAACTCCAACGCTCCAACAACAAATCAAAGAACTCGCTAAACAAGTAGCAAGTCTAAGCGGGCGATTATCACGGTCAACGGGAAAAAGCCAGAAACGTGACCGTTCCCAGAGCCGCAGCAAAAAGAAAACGGAAGAGAGCAACGTGTGCTTCTACCACAGGCGATTCAAAGACAAAGCTAAGAAGTGCACACAACCGTGCGGGTTCAAGAAAAATGAGGAAAACTAGATGGGCAGTCGTTGGTAGCGGCAAACGGCTCCAGCCCGAAACCTTGCCGCTTATTTGTCACAGATGGCAGCACCAAGACAAGATACTTGATCGACACCGGGTCATACGTCTGCGTTTTCCCTCGAACTCTGGTTCACGGCCGACAGCTAGTTAGCGCGGGAGAAATTTGCAGCAAACGGTTCAGCTATACGAACCTACGGCGACCTGACGATAAGACCCGACCTTGTTTTACGTCGAGACTTCCTGTGGCGATTCATCGTGGCAGATGTAACTACACCAATAATCGGTTCCGATTTCCTAGCATATTTTCACCTCTTGCCAGACGTACGAAGAGGCCAACTAGTGGACGCAAAAACGGGACTACGAACAAACGGAGCGACAAGAGGGACAAACCTACCCTCGGTCAAGTCCATAATTAGAAGCACTCCGTATCACCTACTTTTGTCACAGTTCACCCGAAGATCACGCAGAGCTCGGGTACTTACCAAAAGAAGCAGCCACACTCTACCGTGCATTACATCAAAACCACGGCTGGACCACCAGAAGCAAGCCGGCCACGAAGGTTAGCGCCTGAAAAACTAAAGGCAGCAAAAGCGGAATTTAATCTCCTTCTAGAAAAAGGGATTATACAACCTTCTAAAAGCCCATGGACCGCACCACTTCACATGGCTCCGAAGAAAGGAAACACTTGGAGACCATGCGGAGACTACAGGAAACTGAACGCAAGAACGGTACCAGATCAATACCCGATTCCTCACATAGAGGATTTCACGCAAGGCCTCGAAAGAAAAACACTGTTCTCCACGCTAGACTTGGTCCAAGCGTACAATCAAATTCCAGTGCACCCGGAGGACATACCCAAGATGGCGATCACGACGCCTTTCGGGTTATTCGAGTTTCGGTACATGCCTTTCGGGTTACGCAACGCCGCACAGACATTCCAGAGGTTCATCAATGAGGTACTACACAGCCTAGATTTCTGTTACGCCTACATCGACGACATCCTCGTCGCCTCCAGCAACGAGGAGGAGCACAGAAAACATTTAGAGGAGCTATTTTGTCGCCTCGATGCATACGGCATTCAAATAAACCCGGCCAAGTACACTTTTGGAGCCACAGAGGTCAAGGTTTGGGATACATGGTGTCCACAGAGGGCACTCAACCATTGCCAGAGAAAGTCCAAGCAATCAAGGACTACAAAAGACCTGAGAACATCAAACAGATGAGGCAATTCTTAGGCACCTTAAACTTCTATAGAAGGTTTATCCCAGGAGCAGCAAACGACCAGGCAAAACTGCACGACGTACTGTAAGAACCAAAACAAAAAGGGAAAACTCCGATAGAATGGACTCCTCAGCTGGAACAAGTTTCAACTTTGCAAAGATAGTCTAGCAAAGGCAACGCTATTGGCCCATCCGAAAGCAGAAGCAACAATCACATTAACCACCGATGCCTCAGACACAGCATTAGGAGCGGTGGTGCACCAGGAAGTCGACGGCAACTGACAACCGTTAGCATTCATGAGCAAGAAACTCAACCAAGCTCAAGTGAAATACAATCCATACGACAAGGAACTTTTGGCAATCTACGCAGCGGTAAAGTACTTTCGGCACTTGTTGGAAGGTCGGAAGTTCACCATCTTCACGGATCACAAACCGCTGGTATACGCATTCCAGCAAGATCCATTGCGCATTTCCCCACGGCAGGCGCGACACTTGGATTTCATCGGTCAATTTTCAACAGACATCTGACACGTGGCCGGCAAGGACAACGTAGTCGCTGACGCATTGTCTCGAGTAGAGGCTATACAGAAAGCGCCTGACTTCGAGGAAATGGCAAAATCACAGAAAGAAGATCCCGAACTCCAACAGTTGCTAGACGGCAGCATACAGTCGTCACTCAAACTAACAAAAATTCCGATACCCGGGACTGAAATCAAACTGTATTGCGACACATCAACACAAACAGCGCGTCCCTACGTAACGGAACCATTTAGAAAGCAAGTATTCCAAGCACTGCATGGACTATCGCACCCCGGCATTAGAGCAACGGAGAGATTGGTCAGACAAAAATACATATGGCCTAACATCCAACGGGACTGCCGAGCGTGGGCACGTACATGTCTGCAATGCCAAAAAGCTAAGGTACACAGACACACAGTCACGTCAACGGGGAATTTTCTAGGGCCGACGAAAAGATTCCAGCACATACACATGGACCTGATCGGACCCATGCCAACATCGCTTGGGTACAAGTATTGCTTGAAAATCATAGACCGCTTCACGAGATGGCCGGAAGCAATTCCTGTTCCCGACATTACGGCCGAAACAGTAGCCAGACAGCTTTTCACAAATTGGATAGCAAGATTCGGAACACCAACAAGGATCACTACAGATCAAGGACGACAATTCGAGTCCGAACTATTCAAGAAGCTAATAAAACTAACTGGATCCCCTCATCTCCATAACATACCCCCCAGCAGCCAATGGGATGGTAAAGAGGCTCCACCGGCAATTAATAGCAGCCATAAAGAGTCACCAAACCGAAGCATGGGCAGAGATACTCCCAGTCGTTTTAATGGGCATCAGGACGGCGTGGAAAGAGGACCTACAAGCAACACCGGAGGAAATAGTCTACGGAGAACCAATTCGGTTACCAGGACAGTTTCTCAACGAAGCCGACAGCGAAACAGACACTTCAGAAGGATTCGTAAAGGACCTGAAGAAAACAATGAAAAGCCTGCAACCAAGAGTAAGAAGGCACGGACAAAAAGCCACGTTTGTATTTAAAGCCTTAGCCACGACACAACAAGTTTTCTTACGACATGACGCGCAGACGAAAACGCTACAGCCGCCGTACGACGAACCATACAAGGTCCTAAACAGAGGAGAAAAAAAGTATAAAATCCTCATCAACGGGCAAGCCATTAATGTGTCAATCGATAGATTAAAACCCGCTTACATTTTGGAACCAGAAGAAACGGAACAATATCAGAGCACAACAGAACAGACACCCAAGGTACCCAACGAAAAACGGACGAGAAGCGGACGAATATCACGTCCACCAGTCCGTTTCAAAGGACTTTAAGATAACCAAGGGGGTCATGTGGCGAACCAAAATCCGCCACCAACAAACGCGCGCGCGTGAACGCGCAGGCAAGACCGCGGGCGCCAGCGTGGGCGTGAGCGCCGGCGCTAGTTCAGGCGCCGCCGTTAGGCGGCCGCTTTCTCGGGAGTCAAATGCATCCACCGAGCGCATATAATACGCGACCGCAACCCGTCAAGCACGCATCCTCCGATCGAGGCTGAGCTCCATTTGGGCCCTTCGATCTCGAGAATCGTCACCTGAGGTGCGACCCTTTACGGGACTTTGTCTTGGTGTACCCAGAGGTGCACTCCTTTCCGGGCCTTCTCTCTTGGTATAACCCGAGGTGCGCTCCTGCAAGGGCCCTCAATCTTGGTGTAACACGAGGTGCGCTCCCTCCAGGGCCCTCAGTTTTTTGGTCGAAGAGCTTCGTGGCACCCCAAACTGCCACGTCGACGTCTTCGACGAGACAGTCCCGGTCCTTATGCGCACTCGGACTGCCCGCGGTGCATCTGTCCTGACGGGTGCCAGGGTGCTCCCATACCCGACCAAGGCGTAGCGTTCATTCCCTGGAAGCTAGTGGGAGTAGAGCTACCACGGCAAGACGATCCCCGACGCCGGTGCACCGTGACGAGGAATCAAAGGACACAAACGTCTCCACCCGCTTCGACTACGTACAGTGGTATCCAGACGTCCCCTACGCCTGCCACGAGCACTCCGCCGAGGACCAGAAGCGTCGTCGTCGTCCCGGTCGCTCCATCGCCTCGTTCTCCGCGTCCTATCACGCCAGGGTGATCTCTCCCCGCAGAAAAACAGGAGAAAAAGAAGAGGAAGAAGGATAAATTAATACGCAATTTATTCGGTAACTGACCAACTTTTTTAGGCGCTTCCGGGAGCCGCATAAGCAACTACCAAAGAGAAAGGTCACACTTACACAAAACACATCTGTAACAAAAAGCTATTCTATTAAAGAACACGTAAAAATATAACGTTCATTTATTTGTAGAACCTTCTGATATCATAACCTAACCCACAATTGATGTAACCTTTTCGTTTTTCACTTTAGCGATTCGGTCCATTATCATAAAAGTTAGAACTCTTATGGTGGCTATCAGTACAAAGAAATAGTGGAAAAATACGCAAAAAAAATTTTACTCAAAAATTTTGAAATTTGACTGATATGACTCTTTCCTTTTTCACTTTAGAGGTTCAGTCAATAATCATAAAAGTTAGAACTCTTCTGGTGGATATCAGTACAAAGAAATAGTGGAGAAATACGCAAAAAAAATTTTACTCAAAAATTTCGAACTATGACTGATATAACACATTCGTTTTTCACTTTAGCGATTCTATCCATTATCATAAAAGTTAGAACTCTTCTGGTGGCTATCAGAACAAAGATATAGTGGAGCAATACGCAAAAAAAATTTTACTCAAAAATTTCGGACTTGGACTGATATATCTCTATCGTTCTTCACGTTAGCGATTCGATCCATTATGATAAAAGTTAGAACTCTTCGGGGGGCTTTCAGAACACAGGTATTAGAGAAATTCGCAAAAAAATTTTACTCAAACATTTCGTACTTTGATATACCTCTTTCGTTTTTCACTTTAGCGATTCGATCCAATATGATAAATGCTAAAACTCTTCGGGGGGCTTTCAGAACACAGAGATAACAGAGAAATTCGCAAAAAAAATTTTAATCAAATATTTCGAACTTTGACTGATATAACACTATCGTCTTTCACTTTAGCGATTCGATCCATCATGATATAAGTTGGAACTATTCTGGGGGCTATCAGAACACAGAAATATTGGAGAAATTCGCAAAAAAATTTTTCTCAAAAATTTTGGTCTGATATAAGTCTTTCGTTTTTCACTTTAGCGATTCGAACCATCATGATAAAAGTAAGAACTCTTCTGGTGGCTATCAAAACACAGAAATATTGGAGAAATTCGCAAAAAAAATTTCACTCAATAATTTCGAACTCTGACTGATATAAGTCTTTCGTTTTTCACATTATCGATTCGATTCATCATGATAAAAGTTAGAACACTTCTGGCGGCTATCAGAACACAGAAATATTGGAGAAATTCGCAAAAAAATTTTTTCTAAAAAATTATGGTCTGATATAAGTCTTTCGTTTTTCACTTTAGCGATTCGATCCATCATGAAAAAAGTTAATACTCTTTTGGGGATATCAGAACACACAGATATTGGAGAAAATCGCAAAAATAGTTTTACTCAATAATTTCGAACTCTGACTGATATAAGTCTTTCGTTTTTCACTTTAGCGATTCGATCCATCATGATAAAAGTTAGAACTCTTCTGGCGGCTATCAGAACACAGAAATATTGGAGTAATTCGCAAAAAAAATTTCACTCAATAATTTCGAACTATGCCTGATATAAGTCTTTCGTTTTTCACTTTAGCGATTCGATCCATCATGAAAAAAGTTAATACTCTTTTGGGGTTATCAGAACACAAAGATATTGGAGAAATTCGCAAAAAAAATTTCACTCAATAATTTCGAACTCTGACTGATATAAGTCGATCGTTTTTCACTTTAGCGATTCGATCCATCATGATAAAAGTTAGAACTCTTCTGGTGGCTATCAGAACACAGAAATATTGGAGAAATTCGCAAAAAAAATTTTTCTCAAAAATTTTGGTCTGATATAAGTCTTACGTTTTTCACTTTAGCGATTCGATCCATCATGAAAAAAGTTAATACTCTTCTGGGGTTATCAGAACACACAGATATTGGAGAATATCGCAAAAATAATTTTACTCAAAAATTTCGAAGTTTGACTGATATAAGTCTTTCGTTTTTCACTTTAGCAATTCGATCCATCATGATAAAAGTTAGAACTCTTCTGAGGGCTATCAGAACACAGAAATATTGGAGAAATTCGCAAAAAAATTTCACTCAATAATTTCGAACTCTGACTGATATAAGTCTTTCGATTTTCACTTTAGCGATTCGATCCATCATGATAAAAGTTAGAACATTTCTGGCGGCTATCAGAACACAGAAATATTGGAGAAATTCGCAATAAAAATTTTTCTCAAAAATTTTGGTCTGATATAAGTCTTTCGTTTTTCACTTTAGCGATTCGATCCATCATGAAAAAAGTTAATACTCTTCTGGGGTTATCAGAACACACAGATATTGGAGAAAATCGCAAAAATAGTTTTACTCAATAATTTCGAACTCTGACTGATATAAGTCTTTCGTTTTTCACTTTAGCGATTCGATCCATCATGATAAAAGTTAGAACTCTTCTGGCGGCTATCAGAACACAGAAATATTGGAGTAATTCGCAAAAAAAATTTCACTCAATAATTTCGAACTCTGACTGATATAAGTCTTTCGTTTTTCACATTATCGATTCGATTCATCATGATAAAAGTTAGAACACTTCTGGCGGCTATCAGAACACAGAAATATTGGAGAAATTCGCAAAAAAATTTTTTCTAAAAAATTATGGTCTGATATAAGTCTTTCGTTTTTCACTTTAGCGATTCGATCCATCATGAAAAAAGTTAATACTCTTTTGGGGATATCAGAACACACAGATATTGGAGAAAATCGCAAAAATAGTTTTACTCAATAATTTCGAACTCTGACTGATATAAGTCTTTCGTTTTTCACTTTAGCGATTCGATCCATCATGATAAAAGTTAGAACTCTTCTGGGGCTATCAGAACACAGAAATATTGGAGAAATTCGCAAAAAAAATTTCACTCAATAATTTCGAACTATGACTGATATAAGTCTTTCGTTTTTCACTTTAGCGATTCGATCCATCATGAAAAAAGTTAATACTCTTTTGGGGTTATCAGAACACAAAGATATTGGAGAAATTCGCAAAAAAAATTTTACTCAATAATTTCGAACTCTGACTGATATAAGTCTTTCGTTTTTCACTTTAGCGATTCGATCCATCATGATAAAAGTTAGAACTCTTCTGGTGGCTATCAGAACACAGAAATATTGGAGAAATTCGCAAAAAAAATTTTTCTCAAAAATTTTGGTCTGATATAAGTCTTTCGTTTTTCACTTTAGCGATTCGATCCATCATGAAAAAAGTTAATACTCTTCTGGGGTTATCAGAACACACAGATATTGGAGAATATCGCAAAAATAATTTTACTCAAAAATTTCGAAGTTTGACTGATATAAGTCTTTCGTTTTTCACTTTAGCAATTCGATCCATCATGATAAAAGTTAGAACTCTTCTGAGGGCTATCAGAACACAGAAATATTGGAGAAATTCGCAAAAAAAATTTCACTCAATAATTTCGAACTCTGACTGATATAAGTCTTTCGATTTTCACTTTAGCGATTCGATCCATCATGATAAAAGTTAGAACATTTCTGGCGGCTATCAGAACACAGAAATATTGGAGAAATTCGCAATAAAAATTTTTCTCAAAAATTTTGGTCTGATATAAGTCTTTCGTTTTTCACTTTAGCGATTCGATCCATCATGAAAAAAGTTAATACTCTTCTGGGGTTATCAGAACACACAGATATTGGAGAAAATCGCAAAAATAATTTTACTCAAAAATTTCGAAGTTTGACTGATATACGTCTTTCGTTTCTCACTTTAGCGATTCGATCCATCATGATAAAAGTTAGAAATCTTCTGGTGGCTATCAGAACACAGAAATATTGGAGAAATTTGCAAAAAAAATTTCACTCAATACTTTCGAACTCTGACTGATATAAGTCTTTCGTTTTTCACTTTAGCGATTCGATCCATCATGAAAAAAGTTAATACTCTTTTGGGGTTATCAGAACACAAAGATATTGGAGAAAATCGCAAAAATAGTTTTACTCAATAATTTCGAACTCTGACTGAAATAAGTCTTTCGTTTTTCACTTTAGCGATTCGATCCATCATGAAAAAAGTTAATAATCTTCTGGGGCCCATCAAAACACAGAAATATTGGTGAAATCCGCAAAAAAAATTTTTCTCAAATATTTTGGTCTGATATAAGTCTTTCGTTTTTCACTTTAGCGATTCGATCCATCATGAAAAAAGTTAATACTCTTCTGGGGTTATCAGAACACAGAAATATTGGAGAAATTCGCAAAAAAAATTTCACTCAATAATTTCGAACTCTGACTGATATAAGTCGATCGTTTTTCACTTTAGCGATTCGATCCATCATGAAAAAAGTTAATACTCTTTTGGGGTTATCAGAACACACAGATATTGGAGAAAATCGCAAAAATAATTTTACTCAAAAATTTCGAAGTTTGACTGATATAAGTCTTTCGTTTTTCACTTTAGCGATTCGATCCATCATGATAAAAGTTAGAACACTTCTGGCGGCTATCAGAACACAGAAATATTGGAGAAATTCGCAAAAAAAATTTTTCTCAAAAATTTTGGTCTGATATAAGTCTTTCGTTTTTCACTTTAGCGATTCGATCCATCATGAAAAAAGTTAATAATCTTCTGGGGCCTATCAGAACACAGAAATATTTGAGAAAGTCGCAAAAAAAATTTCACTCAATAATTTCGAATTCTGACTGATATAAGTCGATCGTTTTTCACTTTAGCGATTCGATCCATCATGATAAAAGTTAGAACTCTTCTGGTGGCTATCAGAACACAGAAATATTGGAGAAATTCGCAAAAAAATTTCACTCAATAATTTAGAACTCTGACTGATATAAGTCTTTCGTTTTTCAATTTAGCGATTTGATCCATGATGATAAAAGTTAGAACACTTCTGACGGCTATCAGAACACAGAAATATTGGAGAAATTCGCAAAAAAAATTTTTCTCAAAATTTTGGTCTGATATAAGTCTTTCGTTTTTCACTTTAGCGATTCGATCCATCATGAAAAAAGTTAATACTCTTCTGGGGTTATCAGAACACACAGATATTGGAGAATATCGCAAAAATAATTTTACTCAAAAATTTCGAAGTTTGACTGATATAAGTCTTTCGTTTTTCACTTTAGCGATTCGATCCATCATGATAAAAGTTAGAACTCTTCTGAGGGCTATCAGAACACAGAAATATTGGAGAAATTCGCAAAAAAATTTCACTCAATAATTTCGAACTCTGACTGATATAAGTCTTTCGATTTTCACTTTAGCGATTCGATCCATCATGATAAAAGTTAGAACATCTTCTGGCGGCTATCAGAACACAGAAATATTGGAGAAATTCGCAAAAAAAATTTTTCTCAAAAATTTTGGTCTGATATAAGTCTTTCGTTTTTCACTTTAGCGATTCGATCCATCATGAAAAAGGTTAATACTCTTCTGGGGTTATCAGAACACACAGATATTGGAGAAAATCGCAAAAATAATTTTACTCAAAAATTTCGAAGTTTGACTGATATAAGTCTTTCGTTTCTCACTTTAGCGATTCGATCCATCATGATAAAAGTTAGAACTCTTCTGGCGGCTATCAGAACACAGAAATATTGGAGAAATTCGCAAACAAAATTTTACTCAAAAATTTCGAACTTTGACTGATATAAGTCTTTCGTTTTTCACTTTAGCGATTCGATCCATCATGAAAAAAGTTAATACTCTTTTGGGGTTATCAGAACACAAAGATATTGGAGAAATTCGCAAAAAAAATTTCACTCAATAATTTCGAACTCTGACTGATATAAGTCGATCGTTTTTCACTTTAGCGATTCGATCCATCATGATAAAAGTTAGAACTCTTCTGGTGGCTATCAGAACACAGAAATATTGGAGAAATTCGCAAAAAAAATTTTTCTCAAAAATTTTGGTCTGATATAAGTCTTTCGTTTTTCACTTTAGCGATTCGATCCATCATGAAAAAAGTTAATACTCTTCTGGGGTTATCAGAACACACAGATATTGGAGAAAATCGCAAAAATAATTTTACTCAAAAATTTCGAAGTTTGACTGATATAAGTCTTTCGTTTTTCACTTTAGCGATTCGATCCATCATGATAAAAGTTAGAACTCTTCTGGTGGCTATCAGAACACAGAAATATTGGAGAAATTCGCAAAAAAATTTCACTCAATAATTTCGAACTCTGACTGATATAAGTCTTTCGATTTTCACTTTAGCGATTCGATCCATCATGATAAAAGTTAGAACACTTCTGGCGGCTATCAGAACACAGAAATATTGGAGAAATTCGCAAAAAAATTTTTCTCAAAAATTTTGGTCTGATATAAGTCTTTCGTTTTTCACTTTAGCGATTCGATCCATCATGAAAAAAGTTAATACTCTTCTGGGGTTATCAGAACACACAGATATTGGAGAAAATCGCAAAAATAATTTTACTCAAAAATTTCGAAGTTTGACTGATATAAGTCTTTCGTTTCTCACTTTAGCGATTCGATCCATCATGATAAAAGTTAGAAATCTTCTGGTGGCTATCAGAACACAGAAATATTGGAGAAATTCGCAAAAAAAATTTCACTCAATAATTTCGAACTCTGACTGATATAAGTCTTTCGTTTTTCACTTTAGCGATTCGATCCATCATGAAAAAAGTTAATACTCTTCTGGGGTTATCAGAACACAAAGATATTGGAGAAAATCGCAAAAATAGTTTTACTCAATAATTTCGAACTCTGACTGATATAAGTCTTTCGTTTTTCACTTTAGCGATTCGATCCATCATGAAAAAAGTTAATAATCTTCTGGGGCCTATCAGAACACAGAAATATTGGAGAAATCAGCAAAAAAAATTTTTCTCAAATATTTTGGTCTGATATAAGTCTTTCGTTTTTCACTTTAGCGATTCGATCCATCATGAAAAAAGTTAATACTCTTTTGGGGTTATCAGAACACAAAGATATTGGAGAAATTCGCAAAAAAAATTTCACTCAATAATTTCGAACTCTGACTGATATAAGTCGATCGTTTTTCACTTTAGCGATTCGATCCATCATGAAAAAAGTTAATACTCTTTTGGGGTTATCAGAACACACAGATATTGGAGAAAATCGCAAAAATAATTTTACTCAAAAATTTCGAAGTTTGACTGATATAAGTCTTTCGTTTTTCACTTTAGCGATTCGATCCATCATGATAAAAGTTAGAACACTTCTGGCGGCTATCAGAACACAGAAATATTGGAGAAATTCGCAAAAAAAATTTTTCTCAAAAACTTTGGTCTGATATAAGTCTTTCGTTTTTCACTTTAGCGATTCGATCCATCATGAAAAAAGTTAATAATCTTCTGGGGCCTATCAGAACACAGAAATATTTGAGAAAGTCGCAAAAAAAATTTCACTCAATAATTTCGAACTCTGACTGATATAAGTCGATCGTTTTTCACTTTAGCGATTCGATCCATCATGATAAAAGTTAGAACTCTTCTGGTGGCTATCAGAACACAAAAATATTGGAGAAATTCGCAAAAAAATTTCACTCAATTATTTAGAACTCTGACTGATATAAGTCTTTCGTTTTTCAATTTAGCGATTTGATTCATGATGATAAAAGTTAGAACACTTCTGACGGCTATCAGAACACAGAAATATTGGAGAAATTCGCAAAAAAAATTTTTCTCAAAAATTTTGGTCTGATATAAGTCTTTCGTTTTTCACTTTAGCGATTCGATCCATCATGAAAAAAGTTAATACTCTTCTGGGGTTATCAGAACACACAGATATTGGAGAATATCGCAAAAATAATTTTACTCAAAAATTTCGAAGTTTGACTGATATAAGTCTTTCGTTTTTCACTTTAGCAATTCGATCCATCATGATAAAAGTTAGAACTCTTCTGAGGGCTATCAGAACACAGAAATATTGGAGAAATTCGCAAAAAAATTTCACTCAATAATTTCGAACTCTGACTGATATAAGTCTTTCGATTTTCACTTTAGCGATTCGATCCATCATGATAAAAGTTAGAACATTTCTGGCGGCTATCAGAACACAGAAATATTGGAGAAATTCGCAATAAAAATTTTTCTCAAAAATTTTGGTCTGATATAAGTCTTTCGTTTCTCACTTTAGCGATTCGATCCATCATGAAAAAAGTTAATACTCTTCTGGGGTTATCAGAACGCACAGATATTGGAGAAAATCGCAAAAATAATTTTACTCAAAAATTTCGAAGTTTGACTGATATAAGTCTTTCGTTTCTCACTTTAGCGATTCGATCCATCATGATAAAAGTTAGAAATCTTCTGGTGGCTATCAGAACACAGAAATATTGGAGAAATTCGCAAAAAAAATTTCACTCAATAACTTCGAACTCTGACTGATATAAGTCTTTCGTTTTTCACTTTAGCGATTCGGTCCATCATGATAAAAGTTAATACTCTTCTGGGGTTATCAGAACACACAGATATTGGAGAAAATCGCAAAATAATTTTACTCAAAAATTTCGAAGTTTGACTGATATAAGTCTTTTGTTTCTCACTTTAGCGATTCGATCCATCATGATAAAAGTTAGAACTCTTCTGGTGGCTATCAGAACACAGAAATATTGGAGAAATTCGCAAAAAAAATTTTTCTCAAAAATTTTGGTCTGATATAAGTCTTACGTTTTTCACTTTAGCGATTCGATCCATCATGAAAAAAGTTAATACTCTTTTGGGGTTATCAGAACACACAGATATTGGAGAAAATCGCAAAAATAGTTTTACTCAATAATTTCGAATTCTGACTGATATAAGTCTTTCGTTTTTCACTTTAGCGATTCGATCCATCATGATAAAAGTTAGAACTCTTCTGGTGGCTATCAGAACACAGAAATATTGGAGAAATTCGCAAAAAAAATTTTTCTCAAAAATTTTGGTCTGATATAAGTCTTTCGTTTTTCACTTTAGCAATTCGATCCATCATGAGAAAAGTTAATAATCTTCTGGGGCCTATCAGAACACAGAAATATTTGAGAAAGTCGCAAAAAAAATTTCACTCAATAATTTCGAACTCTGACTGATATAAGTCGATCGTTTTTCACTTTAGCGATTCGATCCATCATGATAAAAGTTAGAACTCTTCTGGTGGCTATCAGAACACAGAAATATTGGAGAAATTCGCAAAAAAATTTCATTCAATAATTTAGAACTCTGACTGATATAAGTCTTTCGTTTTTCAATTTAGCGATTTGATTCATCATGATAAAAGTTAGAACACTTCTGGCGGCTATCAGAACACAGAAATATTGGAGAAATTCGCAAAAAAAATTTTTCTCAAAAATTTTGGTCTGATATAAGTCTTTCGTTTTTCACTTTAGCGATTCGATTCATCATGATAAAAGTTAGAACACTTCTGGCGGCTATCAGAACACATACCTTGGGTTGCACCTGGACGGTCGGTGGGCCTTCGCTGGTCACTTTGACCAGCTGGCCCAGCGGTTGGGCAGGAGATTGAACGCCCTCAATGGGTTGATGCCCAACCTCCGGGGTCCGAGGGTGGGTGCTAGACGCGCGTACGCCCTTGCGATCATGTCCGGGGCTCTGTACGGAGCCCCGGTGTGGTCCCGCGAGGCGCAGGCCAGCCGCCGCATCAAGAAGGTGTTGCACGATGTGCAGCGGCGGCTGGCGCGAAGGATAACGCGCGCGTTTCGCACCGCTCCCAACGCGGCAATCATGGCCCTGGCGGGGCTCCCCCCGGCGGAGTACACGGCCGACTCCCTGGCGTGGACCTACGCCAGGGCAAAAGCCATCCGCCTTTAGGGGGGGGGGTAGTTACCCCCAGGGCCACCGTGTTGCTACGGGAGAGGGCCCGCCGGCGGGTGATGAGGTCATGGAAGAGGAACCTCATCGAAAACCCGCCGGCGGCCGGATCTCGGATCTTGGAGGCCGTCCTACCACACCTGGACGAGTGGGTGGGCCGCCCGTTTGGCGGCTTGTCCTATAGGACGACACAGGTGCTCACCGGGCATGGCTGCTTCGGTGAGTACCTGTGCAGGATAAGGAAGGAGCCGACGACACAGTGCCACCACTGTGGCGCAGCCCGGGACTCCGCGCGGCTTACGATGGAAGAGTGTCCAGCGTGGGAAGAGCTGCGCGGAGTTCTGAGGGCTGAAGTTGGAAACGACCTCTCCCTGCCGGCCATCATTAGTCAGATGGTCGGCAGGGAGAGCGCCTGGAAGGCGGTCTCCTCCTTCTGCGAGCGAGTCATGCTGCAGAAGGAGGAGGCCGAAAAGGTGCGGGAGCGTCAGCCTGGGGGCCGTATGCCCCCAGGCGATGCGAGGAACAGAAGGGGTGGCGGAGACGGGAGTCACAACTCGTCTCGGCCCTCGCCCCGTCTGCCCCTTCGGAGAAGAAATGGCCCCCCCCGAGCCCGGAATTCCACCGGGCGGCGTCGGGGCAGAAGAGCCGTGGCGGTCCCCCCCTCACGCCACTCTATCGTGGAGGAGAGGGACAACGGCGACAGCCACGGGAATGAAGAAAGGGAGCGACCCTCCTCCCCTACGGCTGCCGGCCCAGCTTTTGGGACGCACAGCCGCGGGAGAAGGGTCCCCCGCGCTAGTGAGCCCGGCGAGGCAGATCTGACCTAACGGTCCGGGGGAGCGATCGCGCGCGCTACTACGCGCCATCGCTCCCCCTCTAGCGCCTCGCCGGGGTGCTGGTGGGGGAGTGGAAGGAACTTTCTTCCTACCTCCTCCCCCCCAACACTGAGAAGGAGAAGCCGCCGCGCCGGACTAGTCCGGCGCGTAGGGGCCCGGGACATCCGGCCGGGGGGCCGGAATCCCGGGCTTTACCCCCGTAAACAACTCACGGGGAAGAGGCGGGGGAGGGCTGGTGTCCCTCTCCCCCGACCTGAGGCCGGCTTGGCCTCACGGCCCTGCCGGGGGACCTGTACCAGGGTCCTCCCGGCGTGCTGAGTCGGCCTCGGCCGACCGGTCCGGGGGGCTCCGGAAGCATGCTGCACGCGTTCCCGGAGTCACCCAGCCAAGGACCAGAGCCGGACACCCGGAGGGGTTTTAGTGGGTATGCCCCCGTCGTCACGTCGACGGCGGGGGAGAGCCCCACATAACCGCCAGGACTCCCCCGAGGCCTGGGGTATGCGGTAACGCATTTCCCCTTCGTCAACAAAAAAAAAAAAAAAAAAAAAAAAGGCTATCAGAACACAGAAATATTGGAGAAAGTCGCAAAAAAAATTTTTCTCAAAAATTTCGATCATATATATGTCTTTCGTTTATCACTTTAGGTATTCGATCCATCATGAAAAAAGTTAATAATCTTCTGGGGCCTATCAGAACACAGAAATATTGGAGAAATTCGCAAAAAAAATTTTTCTCAAAAATTTTGGTCTGATATAAGTCTTTCGTTTTTTACTTTAGCGATTCGATCCATCATGATAAAAGTAAGAACTCTTCTGGTGGCTATCAGAACACAGAAATATTGGAGAAATTCGCAAAAAAAATTTCACTCAATACTTTCGAACGCTGACTGATATAAGTCTTTCGTTTTTCACTTTAGCGATTCGATCCATCATGAAAAAAGTTAATACTCTTCTGGGGTTATCAGAACACACAGATATTGGAGAAAATCGCAAAAATAATTTTACTCAAAAATTTCGAAGTTTGACCGATATAAGTCTTTCGTTTTTCACTTTAGCAATGCGATCCATCATGATAAAAGTTAGAACTCTTCTGAGGGCTATCAGAACACAGAAATATTGGAGAAATTCGCAAAAAAAATTTTTCTCAAAAATTTCGATCATATATAAGTCTTTCGTTTATCACTTTAGCTATTCGATCCATCATGAAAAAAGTTAATAATCTTCTGGGGCCTATCAGAACAAAGAAATATTAGAGAAAGTCGCAAAAAAAATTTTTCTCAAAAATTTTGGTCTGATATAAGTCTTACGTTTTTCACTTTAGCGATTCGATCCATCATGAAAAAAGTTAATACCCTTTTGGTGTTATCAGAACACACAGATATTGGAGAAAATCGCAAAAATAGTTTTACTCAATAATTTCGAATTCTGACTGATATAAGTCTTTCGTTTTTCACTTTAGCGATTCGATCCATCATGATAAAAGTTAGAACTCTTCTGGTGGCTATCAGAACACAGAAATATTGGAGAAATTCGCAAAAAAAATTTTTCTCAAAAATTTTGGTCTGATATAAGTCTTTCGTTTTTCACTTTAGCGATTCGATCCATCATGAAAAAAGTTAATAATCTTCTGGGGCTTATCAGAACACAGAAATATTGGAGAAATTCGCAAAAAAAATTTTTCTCAAAAATTTCGATCATATATAAGTCTTTCGTTTATCACTTTAGGTATTCGATCCATCATGAAAAAAGTTAATAATCTTCTGGGGCTTATCAGAACACAGAAATATTGGAGAAATTCGCAAAAAAAATTTTTCTCAAAAATTTTGGTCTGATATAAGTCTTTCGTTTTTTACTTTAGCGATTCGATCCATCATGATAAAAGTAAGAACTCTTCTGGTGGCTATCAGAACACAGAAATATTGGAGAAATTCGCAAAAAAAATTTAACTCAAAAATTTCGAAATTTGACTGATATAAGTCTTTCGTTTCTCACTTTAGCGATTCGATCCATCATGATAAAAGTTAGAAATCTTCTGGTGGCTATCAGAACACAGAAATATTGGAGAAATTCGCAAAAAAAATTTTTCTCAATAATTTTGGTCTGATATAAGTATTACGTTTTTCACTTTAGCGATTCGATCCATCATGAAAAAAGTTAATACTCTTTTGGGGTTATCAGAACACACAGATATTGGAGAAAATCGCAAAAATAGTTTTACTCAATAATTTCGAACTCTGACTGATATAATTCTTTCGTTTTTCACTTTAGCGATTCGATCCATCATGATAAAAGTTGGAACTCTTCTGGTGGCTATCAAAACACAGAAATATTGGAGAAATTCGCAAAAAAAATTTCACTCAATAATTTCGAACTCTGACTGATATAAGTCTTTCGTTTTTCACTTTAGCGATTCGATCCATCATGATAAAAGTTAGAACTCTTCTGAGGGCTATCAGAACACAGAAATATTGGAGAAATTCGCAAAAAAAATTTTTCTCAAAAATTTCGATCATATATAAGTCTTTCGTTTATCACTTTAGCTATTCGATCCATCATGAAAAAAGTTAATAATCTTCTGGGACCTATCAGAACACAGAAATATTTGATAAAGTCGCAAAAAAAATTTTTCTCAAAAATTTTGGTCTGATATAAGTATTTCGTTTTTCACTTTAGCGATTCGATCCATCATGAAAAAAGTTAATACTCTTCTGGGGTTATCAGAACACACAGATATTGGAGAAAATCGCAAAAATAATTTTACTCAAAAATTTCGAAGTTTGACTGATATAAGTCTTTCGTTTTTCACTTTAGCGATTCGATCCATCATGATAAAAGTTAGAACATTTCTGGCGGCTATCAGAACACAGAAATATTGGAGAAATTCGCAAAAAAAATTTTTCTCAAAAACTTTGGTCTGATATAAGTCTTTCGTTTTTCACTTTAGCGATTCGATCCATCATGAAAAAAGTTAATAATCTTCTGGGGCCTATCGGAACACAGAAATATTTGAGAAAGTCGCAAAAAAAATTTCACTCAATTATTTCGAACTCTGACTGATATAAGTCGATCGTTTGTCACTTTAGCGATTCGATCCATCATGATAAAAGTTAGAACTCTTCTGGTGGCTATCAGAACACAGAAATATTGGAGAAATTCGCAAAAAAAACTTTTCTCAAAAATTTTGGTCTGATATAAGTATTACGTTTTTCACTTTAGCGATTCGATGCATCATGAAAAAAGTTAATACTCTTTTGGGGTTATCAGAACACACAGATATTGGAGAAAATCGCAAAAATAATTTTACTCAATAATTTCGAACTCTGACTGATATAAGTCTTTCGTTTTTCACTTTAGCGATTCGATCCATCATGATAAAAGTTAGAACTCTTCTGGTGGCTATCAGATCACAGAAATATTGGAGAAATTCGCAAAAAAATTTCACTCAATAATTTCGAACTCTGACTGATATAAGTCTTTCGTTTTTCACTTTAGCGATTCGATCCATCATGATAAATGTTAGAACTCTTCTGAGGGCTATCAGAACACAGAAATATTGGAGAAATTCGCAAAAAAAATTTTTCTCAAAAATTTCGATCATATATAAGTCTTTCGTTTATCACTTTAGCTATTCGATCCATCATGAAAAAAGTTAATAATCTTCTGGGACCTATCAGAACACAGAAATATTTGAGAAAGTCGCAAAAAAAATTTTTCTCAAAAATTTTGGTCTGATATAAGTATTTCGTTTTTCACTTTAGCGATTCGATCCATCATGAAAAAAGTTAATACTCTTCTGGGGTTATCAGAACACACAGATATTGGAGAAAATCGCAAAAATAATTTTACTCAAAAATTTCGAAGTTTGACTGATATAAGTCTTTCGTTTCTCACTTTAGCGATTCGATCCATCATGAAAAAAGTTAATAATCTTCTGGGTCCTATCAGAACACAGAAATATTTGAGAAAGTTGCAAAAAAAATTTCACTCAATAATTTCGAACTCTGACTGATATAATTCGATCGTTTTTCACTTTAGCGATTCGATCCATCATGATAAAAGTTAGAACTCTTCTGGTGGCTATCAGAACACAGAAATATTGGAGAAATTCGCAAAAAAATTTTTCTCAAAAATTTTGGTCTGATATAAGTCTTTCGTTTTTCACTTTAGCGATTCGATCCATCATGATAGAAGTTAATACTCTTCTGGGGTTATCAGAACACACAGATATTGGAGAAAATCGCAAAAATAATTTTACTCAAAAATTTCGAAGTTTGACTGATATAAGTCTTTCGTTTCTCACTTTAGCGATTCGATCCATCATGATAAAAGTTAGAAATCTTCTGGTGGCTATCAGAACACAGAAATATTGGAGAAATTCGCAAAAAAAATTTTTCTCTAAAATTTTGGTCTGATATAAGTATTACGTTTTTCACTTTAGCGATTCGATGCATCATTGAAAAAGTTAATACTCTTTTGGGGTTATCAGGACACACAGATATTGGAGAAAATCGCAAAAATAGTTTTACTCAATAATTTCGAACTCTGACTGATATAAGTCTTTCGTTTTTCACTTTAGCGATTCGGTCCATCATGAAAAAAGTTAATACTCTTCTGGGGTTATCAGAACACACAGATATTGGAGAATATCGCAAAAATAATTTTACTCAAAAATTTCGAAGTTTGACTGATATAAGTCTTTCGTTTTTCACTTTAGCAATTCGATCCATCATGATAAAAGTTAGAACTCTTCTGAGGGCTATCAGAACACAGAAATATTGGAGAAATTCGCAAAAAAATTTCACTCAATAATTTCGAACTCTGACTGATATAAGTCTTTCGTTTTTCACTTTAGCGATTCGGTCCATCATGATAAAAGTTAATACTCTTCTGGGGTTATCAGAACACACAGATATTGGAGAAAATCACAAAATAATTTTACTCAAAAATTTCGAAGTTTGACTGATATAAGTCTTTTGTTTCTCACTTTAGCGATTCGATCCATCATGATAAAAGTTAGAACTCTTCTGGTGGCTATCAGAACACAGAAATATTGGAGAAATTCGCAAAAAAAATTTTTCTCAAAAATTTTGGTCTGATATAAGTCTTTCGTTTTTTACTTTAGCGATTCGATCCATCATGATAAAAGTAAGAACTCTTCTGGTGGCTATCAGAACACAGAAATATTGGAGAAATTCGCAAAAAAAATTTTTCTCAAAAATTTTGGTCTGATATAAGTCTTTCGTTTTTCACTTTAGCGATTCGATCCATCATGAAAAAAGTTAATAATCTTCTGGGGCTTATCAGAACACAGAAATATTGGAGAAATTCGCAAAAAAAATTTTTCTCAAAAATTTCGATCATATATAAGTCTTTCGTTTATCACTTTAGGTATTCGATCCATCATGAAAAAAGTTAATAATCTTCTGGGGCTTATCAGAACACAGAAATATTGGAGAAATTCGCAAAAAAAATTTTTCTCAAAAATTTTGGTCTGATATAAGTCTTTCGTTTTTTACTTTAGCGATTCGATCCATCATGATAAAAGTTAGAACTCTTCTGGTGGCTATCAGAACACAGAAATATTGGAGAAATTCGCAAAAAAAATTTAACTCAAAAATTTCGAAATTTGACTGATATAAGTCTTTCGTTTCTCACTTTAGCGATTCGATCCATCATGATAAAAGTTAGAAATCTTCTGGTGGCTATCAGAACACAGAAATATTGGAGAAATTCGCAAAAAAAATTTTTCTCAATAATTTTGGTCTGATATAAGTATTACGTTTTTCACTTTAGCGATTCGATCCATCATGAAAAAAGTTAATACCCTTTTGGGGTTATCAGAACACACAGATATTGGAGAAAATCGCAAAAATAGTTTTACTCAATAATTTCGAACTCTGACTGATATAATTCTTTCGTTTTTCACTTTAGCGATTCGATCCATCATGATAAAAGTTGGAACTCTTCTGGTGGCTATCAAAACACAGAAATATTGGAGAAATTCGCAAAAAAAATTTCACTCAATAATTTCGAACTCTGACTGATATAAGTCTTTCGTTTTTCACTTTAGCGATTCGATCCATCATGATAAAAGTTAGAACTCTTCTGAGGGCTATCAGAACACAGAAATATTGGAGAAATTCGCAAAAAAAATTTTTCTCAAAAATTTCGATCATATATAAGTCTTTCGTTTATCACTTTAGCTATTCGATCCATCATGAAAAAAGTTAATAATCTTCTGGGACCTATCAGAACACAGAAATATTTGATAAAGTCGCAAAAAAAATTTTTCTCAAAATTTTGGTCTGATATAAGTATTTCGTTTTTCACTTTAGCGATTCGATCCATCATGAAAAAAGTTAATACTCTTCTGGGGTTATCAGAACACACAGATATTGGAGAAAATCGCAAAAATAATTTTACTCAAAAATTTCGAAGTTTGACTGATATAAGTCTTTCGTTTTTCACTTTAGCGATTCGATCCATCATGATAAAAGTTAGAACATTTCTGGCGGCTATCAGAACACAGAAATATTGGAGAAATTCGCAAAAAAAATTTTTCTCAAAAACTTTGGTCTGATATAAGTCTTTCGTTTTTCACTTTAGCGATTCGATCCATCATGAAAAAAGTTAATAATCTTCTGGGGCCTATCGGAACACAGAAATATTTGAGAAAGTCGCAAAAAAAATTTTTCTCAAAAATTTTGGTCTGATATAAGTATTTCGTTTTTCACTTTAGCGATTCGATCCATCATGAAAAAAGTTAATACTCTTCTGGGGTTATCAGAACACACAGATATTGGAGAAAATCGCAAAAATAATTTTACTCAAAAATTTCGAAGTTTGACTGATATAAGTCTTTCGTTTCTCACTTTAGCGATTCGATCCATCATGAAAAAAGTTAATAATCTTCTGGGTCCTATCAGAACACAGAAATATTTGAGAAAGTTGCAAAAAAAATTTCACTCAATAATTTCGAACTCTGACTGATATAATTCGATCGTTTTTCACTTTAGCGATTCGATCCATCATGATAAAAGTTAGAACTCTTCTGGTGGCTATCAGAACACAGAAATATTGGAGAAATTCGCAAAAAAAATTTTTCTCAAAAATTTTGGTCTGATATAAGTCTTTCGTTTTTCACTTTAGCGATTCGATCCATCATGATAGAAGTTAATACTCTTCTGGGGTTATCAGAACACACAGATATTGGAGAAAATCGCAAAAATAATTTTACTCAAAAATTTCGAAGTTTGACTGATATAAGTCTTTCGTTTCTCACTTTAGCGATTCGATCCATCATGATAAAAGTTAGAAATCTTCTGGTGGCTATCAGAACACAGAAATATTGGAGAAATTCGCAAAAAAAATTTCACTCAATAATTTCGAACTCTGACTGATATAAGTCTTTCGTTTTTCACTTTAGCGATTCGATCCATCATGATAAAAGTTAGAACTCTTCTGAGGGCTATCAGAACACAGAAATATTGGAGAAATTCGCAAAAAAAATTTTTCTCAAAAATTTCGATCATATATGAGTCTTTCGTTTATCACTTTAGCTATTCGATCCATCATGAAAAAAGTTAATAATCTTCTGGGACCTATCAGAACACAGAAATATTTGATAAAGTCGCAAAAAAAATTTTTCTCAAAAATTTTGGTCTGATATAAGTATTTCGTTTTTCACTTTAGCGATTCGATCCATCATGAAAAAAGTTAATACTCTTCTGGGGTTATCAGAACACACAGATATTGGAGAAAATCGCAAAAATAATTTTACTCAAAAATTTCGAAGTTTGACTGATATAAGTCTTTCGTTTTTCACTTTAGCGATTCGATCCATCATGATAAAAGTTAGAACATTTCTGGCGGCTATCAGAACACAGAAATATTGGAGAAATTCGCAAAAAAAATTTTTCTCAAAAACTTTGGTCTGATATAAGTCTTTCGTTTTTCACTTTAGCGATTCGATCCATCATGAAAAAAGTTAATAATCTTCTGGGGCCTATCAGAACACAGAAATATTTGAGAAAGTCGCAAAAAAAATTTCACTCAATAATTTCGAACTCTGACTGATATAAGTCGATCGTTTGTCACTTTAGCGATTCGATCCATCATGATAAAAGTTAGAACTCTTCTGGTGGCTATCAGAACACAGAAATATTGGAAAAATTCGCAAAAAAAATTTTTCTCAAAAATTTTGGTCTGATATAAGTCTTTCGTTTTTCACTTTAGCGATTCGATCCATCATGAAAAAAGTTAATACTCTTCTGGGGTTATCAGAACACACAGATATTGGAGAAAATCGCAAAAATAATTTTACTCAATAATTTCGAACTCTGACTGATATAAGTCTTTCGTTTTTCACTTTAGCGATTCGATCCATCATGATAAAAGTTAGAACTCTTCTGGTGGCTATCAGAACACAGAAATATTGGAGAAATTCGCAAAAAAATTTCACTCAATAATTTAGAACTCTGACTGATATAAGTCTTTCGTTTTTCACTTTAGCGATTCGATCCATCATGATAAAAGTTAGAACTCTTCTGAGGGCTATCAGAACACAGAAATATTGGAGAAATTCGCAAAAAAAATTTTTCTCAAAAATTTCGATCATATATAAGTCTTTCGTTTATCACTTTAGCTATTCGATCCATCATGAAAAAAGTTAATAATCTTCTGGGGCCTATCAGAACACAGAAATATTTGAGAAAGTCGCAAAAAAAATTTTTCTCAAAAATTTTGAGTGCTGATATAAGTCTTTCGTTTTTCACTTTAGCGATTCGATCCATCATGAAAAAAGTTAATACTCTTCTGGGGTTATCAGAACACACAGATATTGGAGAAAATCGCAAAAATAATTTTACTCAAAAATTTCGAAGTTTGACTGATATAAGTCTTTCGTTTCTCACTTTAGCGATTCGATCCATCATGAAAAAAGTTAATAATCTTCTGGGTCCTATCAGAACACAGAAATATTTGAGAAAGTTGCAAAAAAAATTTCACTCAATAATTTCGAACTCTGACTGATATAATTCGATCGTTTTTCACTTTAGCGATTCGATCCATCATGATAAAAGTTAGAACTCTTCTGGTGGCTATCAGAACACAGAAATATTGGAGAAATTCGCAAAAAAAATTTTTCTCAAAAATTTTGGTCTGATATAAGTCTTTCGTTTTTCACTTTAGCGATTCGATCCATCATGATAAAAGTTAATACTCTTCTGGGGTTATCAGAACACACAGATATTGGAGAAAATCGCAAAAATAATTTTACTCAAAAATTTCGAAGTTTGACTGATATAAGTCTTTCGTTTCTCACTTTAGCGATTCGATCCATCATGATAAAAGTTAGAAATCTTCTGGTGGCTATCAGAACACAGAAATATTGGAGAAATTCGCAAAAAAAATTTTTCTCTAAAATTTTGGTCTGATATAAGTATTACGTTTTTCACTTTAGCGATTCGATGCATCATTGAAAAAGTTAATACTCTTTTGGGGTTATCAGGACACACAGATATTGGAGAAAATCGCAAAAATAGTTTTACTCAATAATTTCGAACTCTGACTGATATAAGTCTTTCGTTTTTCACTTTAGCGATTCGGTCCATCATGAAAAAAGTTAATACTCTTCTGGGGTTATCAGAACACACAGATATTGGAGAATATCGCAAAAATAATTTTACTCAAAAATTTCGAAGTTTGACTGATATAAGTCTTTCGTTTTTCACTTTAGCAATTCGATCCATCATGATAAAAGTTAGAACTCTTCTGAGGGCTATCAGAACACAGAAATATTGGAGAAATTCGCAAAAAAATTTCACTCAATAATTTCGAACTCTGACTGATATAAGTCTTTCGTTTTTCACTTTAGCGATTCGATCCATCATGATAAAAGTTAGAACTCTTCTGGGGTTATCAGAACACACAGATATTGGAGAAAATCACAAAATAATTTTACTCAAAAATTTCGAAGTTTGACTGATATAAGTCTTTTGTTTCTCACTTTAGCGATTCGATCCATCATGATAAAAGTTAGAACTCTTCTGGTGGCTATCAGAACACAGAAATATTGGAGAAATTCGCAAAAAAAATTTTTCTCAAAAATTTTGGTCTGATATAAGTCTTTCGTTTTTCACTTTAGCGATTCGATCCATCATGATAAAAGTTAGAACTCTTCTGGTGGCTATCAGAACACAGAAATATTGGAGAAATTCGCAAAAAAAATTTTTCTCAAAAATTTCGATCATATATAAGTCTTTCGTTTATCACTTTAGCTATTCGATCCATCATGAAAAAAGTTAATAATCTTCTGGGGCCTATCAGAACACAGAAATATTTGAGAAAGTCGCAAAAAAAATTTTTCTCAAAAATTTTGGTCTGATATAAGTCTTTCGTTTATCACTTTAGCTATTTGATCCATCATGAAAAAAGTTAATAATCTTCTGGGGCCTATCAAAACACAGAAATATTGTAGAAATTCGCCAAAAATATTTCACTCAATAATTTCGAACTCTGACTGATATAAGTCTTTCGTTTTTCACTTTAGCGATTCGATCCATCATGATAAAAGTTAGAACACTCCTGGCGGCTATCAGAACACAGAAATATTGGAGAAATTCGCAAAAAAAATTTTTCTCAAAAATTTTGGTCTGATATAAGTCTTTCGTTTTTCACTTTAGCGATTCGATCCATCATGAAAAAAGTTAATACTCTTCTGGGGTTATCAGAACACACAGATATTGGAGAAAATCGCAAAAATAATTTTACTCAAAAATTTCGAAGTTTGACTGATATAAGTCTTTCGTTTTTCACTTTAGCGATTCGATCCATCATGATAAAAGTTAGAAATCTTCTGGTGGCTATCAGAACACAGAAATATTGGAGAAATTCGCAAAAAAAATTTCACTCAATAATTTCGAACTCTGACTGATATAAGTCTTTCGTTTTTCACTTTAGCGATTCGATCCATCATGATAAAAGTTAGAACACTCCTGGCGGCTATCAGAACACAGAAATATTGGAGAAATTCGCAAAAAAAATTTTTCTCAAAAATTTCGATCATATATAAGTCTTTCGTTTATCACTTTAGCTATTCGATCCATCATGAAAAAAGTTAATAATCTTCTGGGGCCTATCAGAACACAGAAATATTTGAGAAAGTCGCAAAAAAAATTTTTCTCAAAAATTTTGGTCTGATATAAGTCTTTCGTTTATCACTTTAGCTATTTGATCCATCATGAAAAAAGTTAATAATCTTCTGGGGCCTATCAAAACACAGAAATATTGTAGAAATTCGCCAAAAATATTTCACTCAATAATTTCGAACTCTGACTGATATAAGTCTTTCGTTTTTCACTTTAGCGATTCGATCCATCATGATAAAAGTTAGAACACTCCTGGCGGCTATCAGAACACAGAAATATTGGAGAAATTCGCAAAAAAAATTTTTCTCAAAAATTTTGGTCTGATATAAGTCTTTCGTTTTTCACTTTAGCGATTCGATCCATCATGAAAAAAGTTAATACTCTTCTGGGGTTATCAGAACACACAGATATTGGAGAAAATCGCAAAAATAATTTTACTCAAAAATTTCGAAGTTTGACTGATATAAGTCTTTCGTTTTTCACTTTAGCGATTCGATCCATCATGATAAAAGTTAGAAATCTTCTGGTGGCTATCAGAACACAGAAGTATTGGAGAAATTCGCAAAAAAAATTTTTCTCAAAAATTTCGATCATATATAAGTCTTTCGTTTATCACTTTAGCTATTCGATCCATCATGAAAAAAGTTAATAATCTTCTGGGGCCTATCAGAACACAGAAATATTTGAGAAAGTCGCAAAAAAAATTTTTCTCAAAAATTTTGGTCTGATATAAGTCTTTCGTTTATCACTTTAGCTATTTGATCCATCATGAAAAAAGTTAATAATCTTCTGGGGCCTATCAAAACACAGAAATATTGTAGAAATTCGCCAAAAATATTTCACTCAATAATTTCGAACTCTGACTGATATAAGTCGATCGTTTTTACTTTAGCGATTCGATCCATCATGATAAAAGTTAGAACTCTTCTGGTGGCTATCAGAACACAGAAATATTGGAGAAATTCGCAAAAAAATTTCACTCAATAATTTAGAACTCTGACTGATATAAGTCTTTCGTTTTTCAATTTAGCGATTTGATTCATCATGATAAAAGTTAGAACTCTTCTGGGTGCTATCAGAACACAGAAATATTGGAGAAATTCGCAAAAAAAATTTTTCTCAAAGATTTTGATATAAATCTGATATAAATCTTTCGTTTCTCACTTTAGCGATTCGATCCATCATGATAAAAGTTAGAAATCTTCTGGTGGCTATCAGAACACAGAAATATTGGAGAAATTCGCAAAAAAATTTCACTCAATAATTTCGAACTCTGTCTGATATAAGTCTTTCGTTTTTCACTTTAGCGATTCGATCCATCATGATAAAAGTTAGAACACTTCTGACGGCTATCAGAACACAGAAATATTGGAGAAATTCGCAAAAAAAATTTTTCTCAAAAATTTTGGTCTGATATAAGTCTTTCGTTTTTCACTTTAGCGATTCGATCCATCATGATAAAAGTTAGAAATCTTCTGGTGGCTATCAGAACACAGAAATATTGGAGAAATTCGCAAAAAAAATTTCACTCAATAATTTCGAACTCTGACTGATATAAGTCTTTCGTTTTTCACTTTAGCGATTCGATCCATCATCTGGATGCAACATACGCGATACGCGTCAGATTTTATTTGCAGCAAAATGGATGTTAGCATGGACAACAACCTACATCCATTTCTCGAGAGTTGGATGTGGGTTGTTGTCCGTGCTAACATTCACACTGTTTTTAACGGCGGGTTGCAAAATGGATGTGACACGTAGTTCCTATTCTGACCAGAATAGATGTGCGTCACTAGTGTACGGAAGTTTCGAAGCGTTATAGGAAAAAAACCGCCGTGGCCGCTCTCAGGTTCCTCTCTGGCTCCGGGCTCCGGCATATGGGAGTCGGGACTTGGAACAATTTTTCCTCTTTTTTTTCTGCTATTCTCTCTCTCTCTCTCTCTCTCGGTCACTTTCCGCTAAAATGAAAACATTGAGTCGCGAAGAAGGAAATAAAACGAGTGGCCTGTTCTTTACAATTCATACACTTAAAGTGAGATAATCGCAACAATTGCTTTAGGCAGAAAAGGAGCAACGAGCAATTGGCGCAGAACGGTGTAGGTGATAGGAACAAACTTGGGACGCGAAGTTGCGAGCGCCTCTCCGTGAGCTCTAATTGGCGCGAGAAACTGCTCGGCGGCGTGCGGCCAAAACAAACGCGGGTTGCCACTTTTGTTTGCTGGTGTGTGTAGTTGATCGGGAGTCGTGACGAACATTGTGCGAGGGAGGAACGGCGATAGCCCGTTCGGAGGAGAACGACCAATTACTTAACCTGTCTTCCTCTCTTTTCTTCGCCCGAAAACCTTGTGTTTCGCGAATCGTGCACGGGCTGTACGCTGCTATATGCTGCACGGATAACGAATATTGGTGTGTGCGCGCGCGCGCGTTTTCCGTGCGTTCGGACAGACCGCGTGAATCGTCCACGTAATTCGCGACGTGAAAGAATCGTTTGTTCTCTTTCTCCTTTCCCCTCTCCCCTTTGTCGCGGGAAAACGCGACAAGTTTCGACGTGTTGAACATCGTCGCCCTTCTCCGGAAGCTCTGTTAGTGTTCAAGTTGAGAGATTTGTGCAGACGAAACAATTCGTGGCGGAGCAGCAGCCAGGAGGGCTCTACACGCCGGTTTGCGCGCGACGTGAAATGAGCAGTGATCGGTAATCGGCAGACGGGGTCGCGCAGAAGGCAGGCGAAGAGAACACGCAGGGGTGACAGACGCGACGAGATGGCCACGGCCACGGCCGCGAACTCGACCTTCTCGAAGATGCTGAAGGCTTTACGAGAGAACAATAATATCAACGAGAAGCGCGAGGCTTTAACCTATTTCGCCAGGTAAAGTATAACGCGAGCACACCTTCGAGAGAACGGGGTGGCGCGAGAGAGTATCCTGTGATCGTATCTCGGATGCTCCTCCAGGATCAACAGTTCTTCGCGAGGCGATGATCCGTCTCCGGTTAATTGAAAATTTGGGGTAGAGATCAAATGCTTCGTTACGATTCGTTCGGCTGCCCCACGTTGAGCTTTCTGTGCAGCTGATTTTGCATGAGATCACACACAGGATATTCGAGAGAAATTAAAGAAATTGATTTACGAGGCAGTATGGGCAGGAAAAAAGAAATTTAAAGATCTTTTAATCTTTTGATACTGATGAGAAGCTTTCAATTATTGGTATTAAAATAAACTTGAAATTTCTTTTTTTTTATACAAATTATGCTACTTTGGCTCCTTGAAGTTAATTAGTGCTTTTTAGTCAACATAGTTGAATGTGTCTCTCAGAATCGGCATTAGTAATTGTTATGGATTTTACATTAGCTTTGGAGGTTTAACAAGATCTTGATTGTTGCAGTTTGAATTTTATGGATTGAGTACCTAGTAAACTTAAGATTGTAAAATTTAGGTTTTTAGAAGATTTGTCTGATTTGTAGGATTATGAATGGAGCGCAATTGCATTTCTTAGAAATTTGTTATTAACTAAATCTTTAAAAATGTTATTAAAGACTCGATGTTTGTCTTATAGCCAAGCTAAAAAATTAGAGGCGAGTGGTGCTATTAAGGAAGAACGATACAAGGATATATGTAGGCTGGTGGTAGAAGCGTTCTGGAAGCACGATGGTATCTTGGAGATTGAGATTGAGGCACTCATTGTCAATGCATTCAATGCTGTTGTGCGAGAGTTCCGATCACACTCTTTACATCTTTTTGAATCATTGCTACAGACTGACCTAAGGACAAGGTTTGCCTGCGAAAATTTATGTATTCCATATATGTCACAAAGTATACTATGCTCTCCTTTGATTTTAGATTAAAAATATTTAAACTGATGGAGTTACTAGATGATACTGCTATTTCTGCAGTTGCCAATGACGGACAAGTTCTAAATTTTTTTAAAAGTTGCTTGATTAATGTGCAGCCTAATTTAATGGAATGGTTAACGCCAACAGCATGCATTGATAATTTGCAAATGTTGACAAAGATTGAACAGCAGCCTTTGACAGAGGAGCAAAAGCTGGAGGAGGACATAAACATTTATGCTCTTACTCTTTTGAGAAGATTGTACAGACTAGCTTCAATAACGTTTGATCATAGTGTTCAAAAGGTATAAGCATCTGCAATAGTATCACGAACAATTTTTGAAGTTGCACTCATGGTTGGAAATCTTGGATTTTTTCAGTATGACACATTATTGATGGATAAGGTTGTAACATTGGCCTATATGGGACACAAGCGCCAACGTGGTCCCGCTTTGAAAGTTTTGCAACAAGCTATCTCGACTAATTCACCATCTCATATACGTAAAGATTGTCCTGACGTGTGGACACAATATAAAGCTAATTTGCAATCTACATATTATAAGCGCATGTTATTATTGGTAGCGGCATGCGATCTGGATTGGACTACACAATGGAATGCTACTATCCAGTTCCTTGGCACAGATCTTCATCATGGAGCCAGTCTTATAAATAATTTGCTGAGTGTCGAGGAAAAGGCCTTTAAATCTACCGATCCTATTATACGCAGGTAAAACTGGAGTTCTGTAATTAAATTCTAATTTCGAATATCTTTGAAAATTAATTGATTTGTTATTATATTGCAGACAAGCTTTCCTTTCATGGAGACTACTAATTGACAATTTTGCGTTAGATCATCAAGAACTTGCTACTGCCAGAAGAATAAAACTACTCTGTATTCCATTAAACGCAAAAAATAGTAAAACTGAATTAATTGCATTGACAAAGTTAGAAGTTTGGTGGCACTTAATTATTAAATTATATAAAGATATCATAAAATTTGTTAGTCCTGTTATCACACAATTTTTGAACTATTGCTTTGGACCACTTGGGGATACGCCACTACTTTCTTCCAAATTTGATGTTGTTGCCTCTCCAGGCAAAAGATTTTTTAAGACAAAAATGATTGCTGTGGATGCCTTGTGTCAGTTACTGGTCTCAAAGGAAGATCTTTTTACAGTTTGTTCTCCAATGTTAGAAGAAAGACTCCCTCAAGCTATATCTTGTGAGGTGTTTCAAGAATGTTCAAAAAGCATTCTTCATAGTATAGCGGAAGCCATACTCATTCTTGGTCAACTTACGGACAAAGAAATGCAAAATCGTTTTCAGCTTGGTAAAATATTATGGACAAGTTTAATGACATATATACGGAGCGTTAAAGGCGAAACAAAGGTTATTAATAAGTATTTAATTTTTCTGTTTTTATGAAATGAAATATATATGCATAACAAAAAAATTTTGATACTGTTTCTTTATGTACTGGATTTTACAGGACCATCTATATAGAGATGTGATACTAGTTGTAATTGAATTGGGAAACCATATAGATAAGCTCATGGTGAGGGATATGATATTTAATGTAATTTTGCCAGATATTAATCGCATTATTGAGACAACTAAAATTCATGATAATGCATTGCCAGAATTGGTATTAAAATTTTTAACATCTCCGATACTTGATCAAGTGCTGAAGTACATCTTGTATGTATACTTTTTAAACTAATTGTCAATATGTTTACATATAATATATTCTACATTATATAAGTATTATATACATATCTATGTTGTAGGGATTATGACAGTAATACAATCAAGTGCCTTCTGGAGCGATGTATTAGTCCAGAATTTACATATTCCTCAAGTGTGCTTGGATTTCTGGAAACGATAATGGAAGATCTAAAATCAGTATATGACTCACATAATGAGTAAGTTTAACAAATTTTAATATTAATATGTTCACTTGTTTAATAAATAATAAAAAATAAATAATGTGTTACAGAGATAATAATGAATTAGCTTACATAGAAATATGGTCTATAGTAGCGGAAATATTGACAAAATACATAAGAAATACTGAAATCAATGGAAACCATAATTTTCAAGTTATGAAATTGGTTTTGTCATTTCCATTTAATATATGTCTTGAAGATCCTGAACTGGTATAATTTTAAAAACATTAATTTTATTATTATATATACACACGCACACACATACACGCTAAGTTTTTTTTCATATATTGATAAAATTTTACAGATAAAAAGTCAATCGTCAATATGGAAAACTGTATATAAAGAAATTGAATTGAAATCGGATTTCTTAATGACAATGAAACCAAATGAAATCTTACTGGATACTGCAAGCATGATGCAGAATTATTTAAATGCGAACAAAAATTGTTGTACTTTTATTGTAAACTGCTTAGATGCTTTATTAAGCACTCTTGATTATGAATCTTTGATAGGTTTGTAGAATTAATCTTGATTAATTATACTTTCACATAAAACGTATTAATGCTTGGAATCCATAGCAATATATATTTTGCATAATTCCTGTTTCAGCTTATGATGAAATTCCATCCATTATGCAACTAGTGCTAGACGTTACAACAATTTCTTTTGATAATGTACAAAATTCTAATTCCGAGATAACTTTGAAAATATTATCAGCTATGCTTATCACCGTATATGGACATAGTTCGCAAAGAGTAGTGTTATATCTGCGTAATTGTAGATCAGTAATTGAACTTATACTTTCGTCGCAGATAACGACTCTTTTTAAAGAAGTATGATATCAGAACTCTTTATAGAGTATTTGATTTTTTTTTAATTTCTGATTATAATTCTTTATGCTTTTCTCTTTGTCAATTTTGTTTGCAGGTTGCAAGTACATGGGAATGCATAGTCAGTATTTTTAAAGGACTTAATAAACAATTAGATGGTGAACTCTTATCGATGTACAAAGAAGCAATTGTAATAGCCATGAACCATGCTAATCCCGATATAAAAGCTTTGACGCAATCTATTTTTGAGATTAAAGACAGCTTGGACAGTACCGCTAAGTGCATTTTAGATGAAATAGAAAGGCCAAAAGAAAAATCCCATCCAAAGTCTGACAGCGCTATGAAGAGGAAAACAGAGACAGGACAAATGAAAGAGGTGCGTATGGCTGGGAGTTTTTTGAATAGAAAGTCAGTTATCACGAAATCAGTACCCAGTAAACCACCTGAGAAGAACGATAAAATTATGCTTACGCTACCTGAACCTGATTCGCAAGTAAATAATGTTTATCTTATATATTTTGTATATTTATTTATCCAGCGGTCGATATTCTCTACATTCTCACATTTTTTACAGGATTATGTGTACATAAAAACAGATCTGAAATTTGACGTTAATCGTTTGACTGAGCATCAAAAAGAAACTTTAAAGAGAAAGAGAGAAGATATACCAGCGTTATATAACGATCTTTCTCAATCGTCTTCGCAAAACTCTCAAAACTTGCAACAATGGTTTGATATTAAAACCAAGCATATTAACGAGATTGATAAAGTCAGCAATAAAAAGAACGACTCGACAATACAGAAACCTATTGATAGCGATGCTAACAAGGAGAACAAGATTGAGCAGGAATTTTCTAATGCAACAGACAAGCTAGTTGACAATATTCGTAGTAATGAATTGGATGCAAATATTGGAGAAAATACAATCATTACTAAGCAAAATGACACTTCAACGAAAAAAGTTAAGAAAGATGAATTTAACGTGATAGAAGTAGACGAAGAAGTGGATGTTGAAATGATAATGACATCTGTTGCGAAAAAGTTGGATTTTGAATCACGGGATGAGTTTCCTGAGGAGAAAACGCATGAACGACAATCATCCCCATCGATGTTGGATAATATTAAACGACGACGTAATAGTGGGATGAAATTGACCTTATTGAAAAATGACGAAACTGTTGAGGCTCAAAAAGATCCTAATGCAACAAATGTACAAAAAACATTGAGAGTGAAGACTACTCAGGGAAAACCTGGTACAAATAAACAGAAGTCGTCAGATGATGATGACAATGATATTAAAGAAAATTCTAATGAAGATAAGAAAGCTATTAAACGTAAGTACGTGTCGGATACTGAATCGGATGGAAGTATTCAACGTCGAAAACGAAAATTAATTGCATCTACTAAGAGTCTTAATGACGATGGTGGTGAAACATCGCGAAGCAGCGATAACATTTTTCCAGGTATAGACATGGATAGTGTGAGTCAACGTGTGAAAAATGAAATATCTCGTCTAAAGATCGATATGGTATTTGATTGTCCTGCAATAAATCGTCGTCGAATAAAACATTTAGATGAAGGTGAGAAAGAGATAGTACATGGATTGAGGAAATACTCGACATCCGATAATAAGAGCTTTAAATGGAAATCTGTGGATGCAAGATCTTCAGAAGGATTTAAGAGATCTCCAAAAGGGCAGGATAAAAATACGAAAGATGTAGACGATGCAAATCAAAGAGTATTTAAGAGACGAGGTAGACCAAGCAAACACGAGTTTAATAAAAATGACTTGGATATTAATAAAGATGTTAATAAAGACATTAATAGAGACGTTAGTAAAGACATTAATAAAGACGTCAATAAGGACATTAATAAGGATATTAATAAGGACGTCAATAAAGACGTTAATAAAGATAAAAGTGTTATAAAATCTGATGATACTATTGATAAGGTACCTGAATTGAAAAATGCTGACACAAGTTTGACTCATATGATTGTAATATCCAGTGAAGCACAGGATATTAACCAAATTCAAGAAGAGGAAATTGATAAAGATGATTTGAAATCTGATTCAGAAGTAAGATCTGTAGAACTTACAGAGCCAAGCGTACACAGTCAAGATGAGATGGAGGATATCGTCGAAAGTTCACAAATTCCTAACGTTGGTTTAATATTAGATAAAATGTGCGGCGAGAAACAGTGCTTCATTAAGATTGATAAAATAACTAATGTCCAATGTCCAATTAGTTCTGCTAAAACTTCTGATGCGATTGTTGACAAAAATTATGTACCTGAATCTATCCCCATGGATTGCGATGATAATAACGTACCTGATCCATGTGAAGAAGTAGATGAAACTAATCCTGACAGTAGTGCCGAGACAAAGAACACAGAAAACGTAGATAAAGACTCTGTTCAAAAAGCTGATAATTCTAATACGAAGAATTTAATTTCAGAAGCTCAGAAGACAGTCGACAACTCATTGATTAAATCTACAAGTGTGATTACCTTTTCTTCGCCAAGAAGTAATAGCAAGATATTTTCTAAACCGAAACCATTTACAGGACGTGCCGCTCATATGCTAGGTTTAGTCACGAGTCAGGCGCGATTTGAGGGTGATAATCCACCCATTGTATTAGAGGAGGAATCTATAAAAAAATTAAAAACGAAGGACACGGAAAACGAAATATCAACGAGTAAAAAGTCAATGGTTAAAGAAATGGATAAAATAGGTGGACCTTCTGGTAGTCGGCAAGAAAAGATTTTCAGCAACATGAGATCGACTGATTATTCCGCATCCTCCTCGTCTACATACACGTTCACTACTTTGAAAAACGATGGCGAGAAGCTTTCGTTTAGATTGAATAAGATTGCATCAGAATGTTTACCAATGGAAAGTTCAATTGACAAGGAAAATGAAAGGACTGCGTCGCCATTGCGTGAAAAGGATGATTTACCGATATTGGAATGGTCAAGCGCTAATCCACCTTCGTTAACTGCATCACCGAGCGCTAGCATTCTTAAACGTAATCGGTCGAGTCTACCGGAACCAGAATTAGACATTTCAACTCCCAAGGTATTTTCGTATAATTCATCTCATTATATGTGGTGTTTTTAAAGGATATATTTTTAAAGTAATGAAAAAAATTACACATTATTGCATTTGAAAGTAATATAAAAAATTTAACAACTATTTTCTATGTAAATAAAAAATTATTTTAATAAGAAGTAAAAATTTGCTCCGATAGAAATGCAATTAAGAAATGATAAAAATCTGAATTTTTTAAAATATAAATATTATTGATTAATTTTCTTATGCGCATTATGCAAGAGTCTGTGCTTTTGTTCTTAAAATTATTTTTGATGGTGCAATTTAATAATCATTGTTTTAAAAAAATCTCATGTTATATCTTTATTTTGCATATCATATTTTAATACATTCTTTATCAAAATTATTAATTTATCAAATATGTTTGGATATTTTTTGTTACAGCGAAAGCGAGTAAGTTTTGCAGATCCACCGGTGTCGAAAGAGATGGGTTATGAAATCTCTGTGGACTCTCCACAAAAAGCGATTAGATATTCGATGACACGCATTCCCACGCCGAGGAAGGATTCCCCGATCAAACCCCCCATTAAACAATCCAAAATTAAGCTTATACCATTTGACACAGAGAACATAATAATTGAAGATGATACTCAAAATGAAAACGACACTGAAGTTGTTGAAAGAAAAAATGAGTCATTATCAAAAATATCTGAATCATATTCAGAAATTTCAGATACTGATGAGCAAATACCTGACAATTTTATAGAAAGTAGTAATGTTACTGATGCGAATTCCTGTACGAGGATTGAGATTATCGACGAATTAGGATTAGCGCAGGAAATTGAGGTAACCACGGATGCACTTGTCACAGAAGATAACAGTCTTCAACAGTCAACAGTCAACAATCAACAATCTTCATTATTTGAAAATTCTGACAATGTTTCGCCAATAGATGTCGGAACGGAAGATTCCGAAACGCAGAAAGACATCTTTGATGGAATGGACGCTAAGGCCGATGTCACTGTAATGCAGACGAGTAACGATGACATGAATACAGTCATCCATAATAATAATTCGGTGGAGTCTGTCAAACTAAATGTAACCGATGATTCTGTGATAGCGGCTTTACCTACCAAAGACGACAATTCGACAAATAGGACACTAGAGGATACTGTAGACGTTGAGAACATTACCGAATTGAATTCCACTGTAAATACGGATGAGATATTCTGTGAAAAACCGATACGCAGCAGTACGCAAACGACAGACAACGTGGCGGAACAGGATACCTTGCCGGTAACGGACTCCATATTTTCGAGTTTAGTCTCGACACAAGATACTCGAGATCAACAGGCTTCAATTAATGCAGAACTTGATCCCGAATTGCTGGACTCCACGCGGCCTATTTATCCATCGCTGTCGTCGTGTATAGAACCTATCGAAAGTATTCTCGAACGATTGACTTATCCTCTTTGGAAGAATAATTTAAGTGTGTATTTCGCAAATAGAAATCTGCAGACAATCGGCGATTTTGCTCGGCTGTCGGAACGTGAGATTAATAGATTTCCCGTGAAAGGTAAACCAAAGTCTGAATTTGTGAAGAAAGTATTGGATCATTTCAGCAGCACACGCAAGTCGCAAACGGAGCTCTCCAACAAGAAGACAAACGAAGTGAAACAATCACCTGCTAAAACGACGGACAAAACACCAACTGTTGCACCAATTGCTGCAGTATCTCATGAAATGAGATCTGCGATAATTAATGAAGCTATAACTAGTACGTCACTTATCCGACCTATCAAAGATATAGCCAATAATCTGCCAACAACAGACTCGCCTGCAGAAGACTCGGATAAAACCGAGTCAGTTACTAGTGATATGGATATTTCAATGGAACCCACGATTTCAGACAATCTTGATTGGTCAACCTTAGACACTTCTAAGAATGATGCACAGCCAAGTACGAAGATATCTATTGATGCTCAAATTTTAAAGCCTGGAATATCTACAGATAATGCTAAATCCGTGCCAATCCCTTCATCGCCCTCTAAAAGCATGTACGTAATCTTTCACGTTCTGATTGTGTAAATAAGACATTTGTATTTTATTATAGTGATTAATTTTTAATATGATATTAAAAGTAATATTAGATTAAAGGTATAACATACTAAACATTTAATATAATATATTTAAAATAATATATTTAATATATTAAAAATGACTGTTTTTTTTTTAAGTGCAACTGCGAATCAAGTAGCATCATCTTCAAATGCTAACCTAGAGGCATCAGTTTCTGCCGAATCTTCAAATGCATATGATGAACTTCTGATCACACACTCTTCTGTTGGTACCAATACGGACGAAATAGCTATGCAGCCGACTGTTCAAAAATGCACAAAATCCGTTGCATCTCAAATGACACTTGCAGAATTACTAGACGAAATCGACGTGAACCAGGTAATGGAAAGTGCATGTAGAAGATGCAGTGCCGAGGGAATCATTCTTCAATATAAGGTAAATTTTATTTTATCCTATGTCGATTATAAAGAAAAATTGTCAATATTGGCCTATCCAACATGAACTGCATAGATAATTAAAGAAATAAAAATCCACAGTTTATACACTTTTTTATATAAATCCTACAAAAAAACAAATACGATTTTTTCTTATAAACTCAGCAAATAAAAATAAATTCAAATGAATTGAAAATACAATTTATCTTACTTTATTCGTTTACGCTTTAGAGTTCCAGAATATTTTTGGATTCAAATGGACTCAAATGAATTGAAATACGAAATGAGTTATTCATGTTGAATTCGGATATATTCATATCTATATTATATTATCTTTGAATTCAAATGGATTCGAAACATCTGAAGCGCGAATTCGAAAATGTTAGAATGATTTAATTTTTATTCATTTTAATTCATCTTTGTTTGCTGAGAGTTGCATAGTTGATTCAATAGTGAGTATATTATTGATAATAGTAGATTATTTTACACGTTTATAGCTTCTTAAAACTGTTTTGTTAATATTTATTCTTTTGTATTTTTCTTATAATATGGTTTGAAACATAAAATCGCCGTGCAGCATAAAGCGGACCACTTCTTTGTGAGACAATAGATCAAGAGACAATAGGTCTGTACCAGAATTCTGTAACTTTTAACAACAGTATCCATATTGTTATGTTGTCATTATAGATATTGTATATGGTAAAAAAGCTGTGCAATGATAATGTAACGATACAAAGAAAGTTATACCGTAGAATAAAAGAGCCAGTCACGAATGTGTTATCTAATAGAAAAAGACAGAAAACGAGAGACTTAGAACTTTAAAGAGACCCATCAGCATCCTTATTCAATCGCACATGTCAGACAAAGATAAAGGTCTCTCTGTCTTGTTTCTCTTTTATATTCTTTCTTTTTTTACTTGCCTTTCCGTTTATAGAGGTCTCTATGGCTCTTCTACTCTATGGATATAAATATCTTGGAATGATACCGACACTGTCGTTAAGAGTTACAGAATCTCGTTACTAGTCCCGTGTTTAGGTTGACAGTTTGAAGAACGAAAAGAAAATTTGCCTGTTAAAAATAGTAAATCGTCGCTTGCAAAATATTGTTGCTTGCAAAATAATATAACAAAATGTTTAAATTGATAAAAAAAATTTGAATCTTTTGATTCAGGAATCGCGGTATGTATTCTGTACACGCTTTTTGTTCTTAACGATACTTAGTTATCGGTGTTCTTACACAAATATTTACGTGGCAGAAAAGCTGATTCTGATAGCACGGTCACATGCCACACATAAGCCATGTATATACGTGTGTGTTAAAGCGTGCTCGCATTTCGAGTAACGTCAGCTTGCAAAAGAAGTTTAACATACGATTGTCTGCTTCTCGCTTGAGCGGAATAAGCCTGCGATGATCCATATACGATTAAAATAAGGCACGCACATAATATTTATTGTGTAATATGTGAGTTAGAATTGCAATTTTTATTTTTTTTTGTTTACATTGCCATAATGTAAATGTAACTAAATAATTATAATATAGATTGTTAAATAAATTTAATATTTTATTTGTAAATTAAATTTCTATAAAATTAAAGAAATATTATTGTTTAGAAGTTTTGCCGACGTTGTTTGAAACGCGAGCACACTTCTACACACATGTATACGGCGTTTACACTTGTGTGCGACATGCGACTATGTTACTACGATCTGCAAGTTTTTCTGCGAGTTCAATTGTATACGTGGATCAGTGCGACATTAAAAATCAAATTTTTTTGTTAGTTTGATTATTTAAAATAGCGTCGTGAATCTTTCTGTCAGAACTTAGATGACGCAAAAAGATTAAGATTATTATAAATAAGATTACCAGTACTTCTTTTTAAGGCCTTTGGATTTCTGATTTTTACTGAATCAAGGTACTACCAGACCTATAATTTATTCTCACGAAGAACCAGTAAATTTCTCCTTTTTTGATGCGATTTTATGTTTCAATTCTAGCCTTTTAATTTTATAAATTTTGTTGTTTAATATATAAAAATTTACTTTAGTGCTTTGTTTATCAATTTATTTTATAGTTAATTCCTCCACTATTATGGGGTTGTAAATTCTGTTATTGTTGTTTAGATGCCTGTTTTAAGGTCCAGTTTTTTAGATGCTCTTTCTAGATTATATTGCAAAAACATTAATTATTATAAAATACGAAATTATTATATTTAAAATTATTATAAAATATTATTGTTTTATAAAAGCTTATATTATGTGATAGAAGAACTTTCTAGTTTGTATTTTCAAAGTTTTATTTTTAACTTTTGTTTAAGAAATATTATCCAAAAGCAAAATGATATACCAGTATAGACTTCTTTCCTCTATTAATTAATTATTTATCAACTAAACAAACGGAGGATTTATTTTTAGGTAAAAATGGCACATTTGAAGGAGGGAGATTTGTTGAAGGAAACAATCAGATTGCTCAATTTGGAAAACAAACAACAAGTCAATGATGCATCGTTGAAGGCAGCCTGTCGCGCGTGCGGCATTAACAAAGTTCTTCTTAGATTGCCTGACATTTTTGGTCACGACAAACAATTCTTCGACAAGGTGCTTAAAGTATATAGCAAGAAGCTCAATATAGCCGATGGCATGAATAATTTAGATTTTAATCAGTTAAAAAACGCGATATGCAAAAAGTGCACATCATCCGAAATTATTGAGATATTGTCGGAGAGATTGAAGCAGGAAGAGCAAGAAGGTATCAAAGAATCCGTGCCGGAATTGTCGAGTTTGGATGCTATGTTGCAAAGATTGCCCATGGACGTGATTATTAGTCATACTGTAGCGAACGAGGAGCTTATTCCGGCGTCAGTAGTTCTGGACATTGCTTTGCAAAACAACAGCTCGGGAGATATAGCACAAGCGTTAAAGCAGTCTCCTATCCTGGCTAGACGCGTTATAGACAAACTGTGGACACCCCAACATACGATCTCGCATATCGAACATGATGATATATCTAAAGAAAGTTTGCTCGATATATTTAAGAGTGTATCTTCTAAACTGAATGCGCAAGAACTGCTAAATGCGTATCACGAAGCTATGACGAGCAAACTTAATGACGCAAAGATGGATTTTAAGGACGAGAAACGATAAATCGGAATTGTCGGATATCAATTTCAGTGTCAGTATTAAATCACTATGATTAATTTTTGTATTGATACATCTCATCCGGGAACTGGTTTTTAACATATCTTACAAACGCTGATCGTTTGAGTATAACTATATTTTTTTTGTATTGCTTAAACTATATATAGTGGTTTTTATATTTTATTACCATTGATAGTTTAATTAATTTTACCTGCAAGTATTTATCTCATTCATTACATTTATTGAGCATGATATACAATTGTAACATACATATTGGACATTCTGTTAACCGTCATAATACCAAATTATTTTTTTATTACATATTACTAATTCACATGAGGAATGAGAAAGGAAGATATTTTGCGACCATCAAGCAAAACTAATTTTCTTCTATAGAGTGATCAGTACAAATAGTTAAAAAGAAATCAT